>NW_027466864.1:6327500-6352500 GCF_046128005.1 Genypterus blacodes | reverse complement strand
CCACACCAAGCATAAAGGAACGCGCAGCAACTGAACGTATGAGGTTACCGATGTAAATACACGAGCAGGAGCACTACCGATCCCACTGGGAATCGACACGGTGTTGAGAAAGTTGTTGATGGAGGTGGAGAGAGAAACAACAACAAGAGGGAACGTCTAACTTCATTAATCACGTGGACAGAAACACAATTGCGGTGGGATGATCATGTTGCTCTGTGTGTGCTGTGGCTTTGTCTCTGTGCTGAGGCAGCAGAGCAGCAGAGCAGCAGAGCAGCAGAGCAGCGGAGCAGCAGAGCAGCAGAGCAGCGGAGCGGGACAGACGGACTTTATGTCCTCCTGCCTGAAGACTCTGTCCTGACCTTTATACGGAACAATTAACAGAATCAAATCAAACTGTGAGGCTCTTATGAATGAATGCATCAGGATAATGTGACTAAGGTCTGTTTCCACGGTGACACTGCTGCAGAGTGAGGTCACATTACGCTGTCACTTAAATAACAAATCAAATATAAAGGATGTCCCAAAAAGAGATTCCAAAGAAGCCGAAGCCTTCCCCTCCCTTTGAAGCTGTTTGTGTTGCTGTCACGTTGTGTGTTCTCTCACACAGAGCTCCACACAGGAAACAAGCTGGACTTTGTGTTGCTGTGCTGCTGCAGACACACACACACTGACAGGGATCCTTGGACTTTACCCCCTTAGTGTTTTATGGAACCTGATTAGCTTCAAATGAGAGTCTGAGGTCCTCAGGGGGACGGATCAGCGCTCTGATTTATGTGTGTGTGTGGGTGTGTGTGTGTCTGTGTCTGTGTAAGGGAGTGTGTGAGGGGGATTTAATTTAATTCATAAATTAAATCTGAGCTACTTGAAGTCTTTAGTTCTTTAGTGTTCTTTAATGGACTGTGTGTGTGTGTGTGTGTGTGTGTGTGTGTGTGTCTCTACACTCAGATTGCCTTTCCTAACACTGGGCTCTGTGCTGAGTCTGAGATCACTGCTCACATCCACACACTTCTGGAGGAGAAGAGGAGCCGCAGCATCTTATCTGCTCCGTCTGAAGCCGCCGGGGTGAATTCAGGCCGTAGCAAAGTGTGTTGATACACTGTGTACTTCAGTCGGCCTTATCAGCTGCGGCACGGCAGCAGGCAGAACGGTCCATATCCTGTCAGCGCTCCCAGATGGACGCCCAGAGCTCCTGCAGCACAGCAGACTGAGGAGCTGCTGAAAGACTCAAACTGTCACATTCTGACTCAGGCCTCAACACGTGGAGAGAAATCCTGCTCCAGGCAGCAGCGCCAGGAAAAATATGTACAAGCTGACAATGTCTGACCTGTGTGTGTGTGTGTGTGTGTGTGTGTTGATAGGTTTTCCCTTCCCAGAAATCTCTCTGCCCACGTGTTTGTTAGTCAGAAAGTGTGTGAGGCTTCCTGCAGGACGAGGATGCACCTGCTGTGACCCAACAGGTCCAATCACTGCTAACATGTCAGAGAGCCTCCCAGGAGGGGGGGAGAGGGGGGAGAGGGCAGAGAGGGGGGAGAGGGGGGCTAAAAGCTGCTGAACTCGTCCGACTCTTAACACTCGTGGAGGATTCCTGCTTTAGTGTGTCTGCCATGTTTTGTGTCTCTCTCTTTGTCCGTAGAGTTCATGAAGGTCACAGATCCTTCAGACTTGTCAGTAATGAGCAGAGGTCTTTGTTTTCCAGTCCTTAAAGACTAAATAAAGACCAAGCAAGTCACAAATCAAGTCAATCGAGTCGAGTCAAAAGTCCCTAAACCTTAAAGCGACAACGAGTCTGAAGTCTCTTTCACCGCAGATTCCTCAGCACTGATGGACCTTTGTTACTTTGTATCGTCTCCGTATCTGGTTCACTCGGTTTCACCTTACATTAGTTTAGACTGGATCTGTGTGTATGTGTGTGTGTGTGTGTGTGTGTGCGTCAGTAAGCAGAGACGACTTGTGAAACTGCAGGTGGAGGAAAAACAAAACTAGCTTCACAGCGGCTGAACACGTAGAGATTATCTGCAGTTGTCTGGGTCACTGGTCATGATGAAGATGAAGATGAGGATGGAGTGGTTCGGGGTCACGGCTGAGCACAAGGCCCGGCCTGTGTGCAGGTGGAGTCTTTTGAAGTCTCTGCTCGCTCTCAGGTCGTCCTGCGTTCCTCGCCGCCGCATATCAAACGCCGCACGAACACAAAGTGTCTCTGTGTTTGTCCTCACGGCCTCGGAGACGGACGGACGGACTGCTAATGAGGCTGCAGGCTCAGATCTGCTCTGGGACGCTCGTCTAGGGTTTCAGCAGACGTTATCGCCGCTCTCCGCCTCCTCCTTTTTTCTTCTTCATCTTCTGCAGCTCAAAGGCTTTCTGGCTTCTCTTTGTGTTTCAGAGGGACTGTGGGTTTATAAATGTGACATTTCTCTAATCTGTGTTTCCCTAAAATACATAATAGTTTAAAGTCTAAACTCATCCGTGTGGTTTTAAAGAGCGACTACCAATTAATGTGTCTAACTGTCTTTTTAAAACACGGATTCATCTTTGTCGTACGGATGCAGATTTCGTTTGAAGAGTCAAATTCTGGTGGTGAATATTGATGAGTCGCCTCTAATTAGGTTTATAAATTTATAATAACCTGCTATTGCTTTCTGCTCTGTGTTACAGCCTTTGATGTGTTTCAGCCGCGATAAAGAGACAAAAACACCGGAACAACCCGCTGACACGCGCACACACACACACACACACACACACACACAGCGGAGGGATGGACTCTGTGACTGCACAAGCTTAGAGGAAGTGGAACAGGTTGCTTGAATGCATCTGAAGCCAGGCCGCTGTGATAACACACGGCGGGACGGGAACACAATGACTGAGACGACACGGCACAATGACACAGGTCACATGGGGCAAAGGTTTCGTTTACTGCATCACTGTGTAGACTGACTGAGGTGAAACTCAGGGAATGACCGGGAAAATGAGAGTGAAACCATCCCAGCTTCTTGATGGTTTGGTGTCAGGATGTTTAGATTCTTATTTGTGAAGCAGCAGCTGAGCTCCATTACAGGGAAACTCCACAAACAAGTTGCACCTTTTTGCAATAAAATGAGGGAAGAGGACATTTTTAATGCAGTGTTTCCCAAACCGTGGTCCGTGTCCCATTGGTGGTGCAGGCGGTCAAAACAATGGAACCGGATGTTTGTTATTGTGACGCATGAAGGTTTTCTCAAGGTTCAATTCTTATTTTTGTTTCAATGAAGCTTTGTGCTTTTGTTGATGTGGTGCAGAGTGCTGCATGGTGCTGCAGCTGCATCTGGTTGTCAGTCAAGCATGACCTTGTGTGGTTGTATCAGTGAGGACTGGAGGCTCATGTCTGCTGCTCTGCTGCTCTGCCGCTCTGCTGCTCTGTGTGTCAGTGACCTTCAGGTTGTGACCGTACAGCTTCTCCTCTCACTGCAGAGTTGATGTGAGGTCTTGTTGTCGTCGTGTTGATCAGAGGATCTGAGCTTGTTTGTGTTCTTGGGAGCTGGTGCAAGGTTCAAATGTTACACACACACACACACAAGTGAATGTTTCTACATGTTTCTTCATGTTTGCCCAAATCTGAGTCTTAAATGTAGGAGAACAAAAGCCAGAATCAACCAAACGCTCCTCTTCATGTGTTCCATGCTGCATGTTGAGCCACTAACTCCAGCTTCAACGTTTACAGGCCTGAATCTATGGGTTTGGGCCTGTGTTAGGCTTGGAGCTGGTCAGCAGCAGCAGCAGCAGGACCTCAGCAGCTCAGGAGGACAGAGACAGATGCATGTGGGTCACTGTGCTGCATGAAGGACAGACTCATTACACGGGAAGGACAGAAGATTATTCTGCTTTAACTGGCCTGTCACATCTGTACAAGGAGATCCGATGAATTCAAAGACCTTTATAGCTCAGAGGGGGGCCGACTGATCTCCGCCGCAGAGATCAGAAGGTTTGAACACAACACAACTCTGAAATCACTTTATCGCAGCGCGTGGTGGAATGGAATCATCTGACAGAATAATGAAGAGAATAATGATGCAGTTTGAGGCTTGAACATCTGCCTGACGAGGCTTCATGCTGTGTGACTGTCCCAAGTGTGGATCTGGACCTGGAAGGACCGATGGCGACGGCGGCGGAATGTATGAGCCAATGAGAGCATGGGAAGGTTTGGGTCCAATGAGAGGGGGCCTGAACAAAAGAGCTCTGTGGGAGAGACGCAGATAAGAGGCTTAACCAGCTCAGAGCCACAGTACAGTGAGGGGGGGGGGGGGGTCTCATTTCAGCCTGATAAGCACCAGAGCCTTAAAATTCCTCTGTTAGAATCACCCAGAAATATGTGTGTGTGTGTGTGTGTGTGTGTGTTCAGTCACTGAGGCTTTGTTCTCTGCTTGAATCTTTGTTTCTTGAGGCTTTAATCAAACTGATATAATGATGTCATATTTAGGATTAGTTATCATTGTTACAGAAATGGACAGACTCTGTATTTCCTTCTTGTTTAGATACAAAAGCTTCTCTGCTTTCACTGGATTATAAACTATTTTGGCGCATGAGAAACTTTTTCCAATTCAGCTCCGACTGAAGCTCCACATGTGAGTCTGACTTTAATTTAGCTTGATTTATGGCTCTGAGGGCAGGAGGACGTAACCCAGCAGCCCCACCCACCAGCCCCACCCCCAGACCCTCATTCCTCCCCTCCCCCTCCTCCTCCTCCTCCTCCTCCTGAGCTTTCACCCCGTGTAGGAGTGAGAGGTTCTGCTTCTGGTTTGTTCCTCTCAGGCTCTGACTCAGCAGCGAGGGCACCGTTGATAAGATTTGGTGATGGAGGCGGATGTTGGCTCTTTTTCCTTGCTTTCTCAGCGATAAGGTCTAATCTGTGGCAGCACTGTAACACCCCGAGACCCACACGAGAACAAAAGCAGACGAGCGTCCTGACGGAGCAGATAAGGAGCGTGGCCGCGTGCAGACGACTCTAAACCACCCAGACTCCCTCCAGCTCCATCAGTTCTACAGTCTGAAACTTCTACGGGGGCCGTGAGGCAGATGGTCCTCCAGCACCCGCCGCCCCTCGCCTGCCCCCCGCCGCCCCTCGCCCGTATCTGTGTAACCAGGCACAGAACCTGGGCGTGAAAGCTCCGGGGGCCTCGCAGTGAAGGACTCCGGCTCTGATTGCCATGGAAATCAAGACAGGCTGAGAACTCCTGTCCGGCCGGTCTGGAGTGTTAATCATTGGAGAACATCAATATCTCCCTCCCACCCTCCTCCTCCTCCTCCTCCTCCTCCTCCTCCTCCTTATGCTAAGAAGGCCCCAGTTCATTATTCAGTCGCTCCATTCTTTGGAGTTAATGAACTCCTGATACTGAGACTCCTCATGTTGTGGCTGTTTAAATACCTCAGCCGCTGTTATTGCCAACACGAGTGGAGTCCCGCTGCTTCCCTGAGAGGAGTGCAGCACAGAAAAACAACAACACAGTAGCCGGGGACTTAAACGCCTCATTTATCTGCGGTGGCGGTTTCACTACAAACTACAAACGAGCAGTAAACAGCTGATTAATGTCCAGCCTCAATCAAATAACAACAGTTTGGTTTGGATCTGGTGTGAAGCAGAGCAGAGGAGCTTTGGTTCCTCATTATGGAGAAGCTTCATAATCACAGTGGGCCACAGTGGAGCTGATGACGTCACTTAAGTGCAGGGAGGAACGCAGAGAGCTTCAGAGGAACGGAGCTTCTTCATCATTTTCACTCCTCGACACATAGTACGCCCAAACTCAACGTGACGAAGCTGCGGAGTCGCAAAGTCAGGATGTCAGCGGGGGTTTCGTCTGAAGCCACTGCAGCTTCTGTATCGTCCAATCACGAGGGAGGAAACCCAGCAGAAAGTGGAACAAGCTCGGTGCTGCGTTCAGTGTTTGTCACCTCCTCCTCCGCATGTCCTCGCTCTCCTCCTCTGGCACACTAAAGTCACATCGCTCTGACCTCGGGGTGAACTCTCCATAACTGAACTCTTAGGTGAATCACACAGTGTCTGATTAGAATTTCAGTATCAGTCGGAGGGCAAAGCGTCTAGACTGAACATCCCTCCTCCATGTCTGAGCCTGCTGAAGGCATTAGGATGCAGCGCCGAGCCTCTCACATTAGGATGCAAACCCACATCTTAAACCTGTCATCCTGTGACATCCTAAGCTTAAATGTTGCTCCTTTTGCTGTCGCTGCGTTGCTGTCGCTCCCATATTCGACCTGTAAGTCGACTGTAAACACATTCTAGCTGTGTGTGTGTTTTCTGGAGGGTGTGAGGCTCAGAGACGCTTTCCCTGCAATTAGTGTCGTCAGTGAAGCTGCTTATTATACGATTATTCTTTCTGTGGTGTTTTCAATGTCAAGCTCATCAAAACCGCACAAGCGCCCAATCCTCCATCTTCTAACGCCGCTCTGGGCTCCATCAGAATGTTGAAACTCTACCCGCCGACCTCTGCGTGGACTGTGTGTGAGCGTGAAGCGTTGGGGCGCGCAAGCTAACCCGCTAATCCCCGCGGCCCAAAACAAGCGCACAGGCAGATTTCACAGGCTTGTGACTCACAAAGCAGGGGATGCCACTCTTTGTGAGTCCCTGGGTGCTGCTGTCCGCTCGCCCATTGGTGCGGCGCGGTCACGGGAGCGGCCTGGCGGGTGAGTGGGTGTAGCTGTGCGGCGCGGGAGTTCAAGGTCAGAGCGGCGGAGAGAATGAAAAAGTCATTAGCTGTCATTCTTGTGCGCTCAGTTCGCCCCGTTCACCTCCCAGCTGCCCCGGCGGTCACGCTCCCCCACATGGAGATGGAGGTGAAAGAGCAATCATCACCTCTGACAAAGACTCTTTCACACACACTCGGAGGAACGGCAGCGAGCATCCGCGAGCAAACACAAAGCTGCTGCTCTCACACACACACACACACACACACACGTTACACGCTGGAGTAAACATGTTTACAGGGATGATTTACAGACTTACTAACCAATGCTAATCTAACTGCTAAAGTGATGTTTAGCTGCGGTTTGCGTCGCCTAAAGAATGTCTGAGTTGATCTGAGCCATGAGGAAACATTCATCACATGTTGGTGCCAGACTGTCATTTAGGAGATTTACTCACATGAGAACTCTAGGATGTGTAACAAAGCTGCGACGCCACAAACTCACAAACTCACACAAACAAAGTTACACTGAATCACTGTGTGTGTTTACATGCATGTGCTACTTTGGTCCTGTAAACATCAAGTTGTTAAGACTTTGTTAGGACGTGTTTTGTATCTTTAGTTTGAGTTGCTGTTAGGTTTGTGTGTTGTGTTGTGTGCATTGTTGTTCCAAATCTCTGCTACAATACAACTAGCAAAGGCTCACAGGACTGCAGAGGAAACGGGTCAACAACAAATCAATTTATCAAATAGATTCAGTCCATTTATTCAGTTCAATCAATCATGTTGTGACTGAACTTGGCACAAACTGGAGAACAAGATGATGTGATAGTAAATAGGTTTCCTAATGTGAGTGAGCTCAAACACGTGAAGCTTTGTGTGTGTGTGTGTGTGTGTGTGCGAGCAGAACAGGTTTGATTCTATGCATTTATATCCCCACATTAGTTTGGCCTTTGATGGCAGCACAGTGAATGTAAAGGTGCTTAGAGTCGACCAACCACAACGCTGCAGCACACAGACAGACAACAGAGCAGCTCCACTTTACAGCCAGACTTCACTGACGAGCTCGGGCCCGGCAGATGGAACGACACGTGCAGGGGGAGGAATGTCTGCGTTTGTTTCTCATCAAGCGGCACCCAAGCGTTTTTTATCACAGTTTAGTGGGAAGAAGAAGAAGAAGACGACGTTCCTGATTGCGTAGAACATTTAGTTGACGCCTTGTTTTGTTCTGATAAGAGCCCAAAACTCAAACCAAACACATTTTGTTCTCTGAGGTGATGTGATTGTGTAAACATCCCAGTCAGAGTGAGTCACGTTCATACCTGGAACACAGAGGAAGCCTGGATCCACCGTCAGCTGTTCATTTACGTACTATTGACTTTTAAGGAGGGCCGGTAAGCGAGGCATTGCGGTAATCAGGTCTGTGTGAGCCGTTCTGCGTCATCAGGTGATACAAACAGGATTCACACATGAGCTCTGACTGCCTGGATTCGGAGGAGCGGCGAAGCCAGCGTCTCTGCGCTGAGGGGGAGGAGGAACAGGAGAGCTCTTCTTCTTCTTCTTCAGCTCCTCAAAAGCTCCCCCCCCCCCCCCCCCCCCCGCCATGCTACCCCCCTCCCCTCCCCCGTCTCCCCTTGCAGGTGGCCCCGTTCACTACTCTGAGCGGAGCTGCAGGGGCTGCGGGGAGGAATTCACATGTAAATAGGCCACTCACTCTCAATAGACTCAAGGAAGAAAAATGAATCCCGCCATGATAACCCTGCATAGCAAGCAGGCGGCTGCATGCGTGCATGGAGATGTCGCCCTTTCTTCCGCTGCACAATGGGAGAAAATGTAAAACTCAGCAGAGCAGCTCAGGAGACGCCCCAATACCCAAAGAGCATGGTGGAGGCATGTTTACGTCCATTATACTGCGGCTGAGGCGATAAATAGATCTTTATCATCGTCAACCATGGAGTAAACACCACGACATCATCATCAGAGCAGCATGGTGTCGTGTTGTTGTGGTTCATTCAGGCCTGTGAGGCTCAGAGCGGCAGACAGACGTGCCGTCACTCAATGGGAGGAAGCTTCTCACTGCAGTTACGCAATGTTTCACGTTTATTTCATAGCAGACGGCAGAATCCTATTGATTCCGTCCAGGTGCAGGATTTTTGTCTTAAAGCGACAGTGTAGCCATTTTAAATGTACACCTGATCTTTGAACGGACCCTTACCGATCCACACAACACCTGGAATAGCCTGTAAAAGTTGTGACCTTTGACCTTGAACCATCTGTATGTTGTCGTGGAGGCAGCTGAAAGAATGTTGTGCAGATTGACTCAAGGAAACGTAGAACACAATGGAAGGAAGATGAGGAATAGAGTTTACAGGCTTTTATTTTGAGTTTGGAGTGTTTTGACTGCATGTAAACATGTTGAACAGACTCCAGGGTTAAAGGTCAAATGTACAGAATACTACATTTAGAAGCTCACACTAGTGTCCAGACTCCCACAGTGGATTCATCACACACACGTTGATTTATGAATCAATTTCCTGTGTCTACCTTCGTGTATCTTCAGACATCTTTCTGTTCTTGATAACATCTGTCATAGACGTGTTCTCACACACACACACACACACACACACACACAGAGGGAGAAGGACATTGTGTGCAGCCAAACCTGGCGGTGCCTGAGGCAGATGTGTACGGGAGCGGCTGGGACGGATTGAGCATAAAAGCAATAACGGGCAGGAATCCCTCTTTGGCCGAGCCGCTGTGAACAGCAGATCCTCCTGGAGGCGCTGCGCTCACTCAGACTCCACGGCTGGTTACTGTGTTCCTGCAGGTTAATGGGTTAATGGAACGCCGCAGAACAAGAGATTCATCCGCCCTAATGCCACTTTAACTAAAGGACAAGACGGGATAGAGGCCAGGAGGAGGGAAGAGACGGAGCCCAGAGAGCTCAGGAGCCCAGGATGGAGCACATCTGCACACGGAGACGTCACGTGTTCCTCACATGCTGATGTTTTCAACTCAAGTCAGCAAAACAAAATAGAGGAAACAATTGAGATTGACTGAGCCAGTGGCCAATAATGACCTCATGCTGAGTTCATTAGCAGATCAAAGGGAAGGAGCTCAGGCACATGCAGGGGGACACACACACACACACACACACACACACACACACAGCTGACGTGGCCCCCGCAGAGAAAGAGGAAGTGGAATCAGGAAAAGTGCGACTGTGCCTTTGCCCCTGAGCTTCCTTCCTCTGCTGCCAAACACGCCGGGCAGAGGCACCTGGGAGATCTGCGGTGGAAACACATCCATCATTGTTCCAGCGCGGCCGGGTCATCCTGCAGCCATAGGACGCGGCGTGACCCGGGCTGTGCTGGGGTCACATCCAGCCGGGCCCTTATCACATGTCGGCCCCTCTCACTCTGTGTTCCAGTAAGTCCTGCTACTTGTTCCTGTGAAGTAGCTGATAAGCGATGCGTTCGAGGGCTGTGGGACAAAAAAGAATTGAAGTAGAAGGTGGAAATTGCAATGGAACGGCGGCAGATGTCGAATTTACAAAAGGAAAACTCGGGATTCTTGATGCTACACAAGTTAACCAGTTGTGACCCATAACCTTTTGACCTTTTGGGCCTTCAGTCCTTTCCCACCTCTTTATTTCTTTACATCAGAGAACAAACGCAGCATTTTGATCTTCTATACCTCCGTGTTTATACTAATGTGTTTTGGTCGTCTCTTCCAAGAAGCGTTTGAACACTTTTGAGCACTTATTTAGGAATTTAAAGATGACTTCCCATCAGGCGGTGACTTCAGCTGCATTCCACTGTGACCTCATACAAACGTGTCAGATGTCAAGAGAGAGAGCTTCAGATGCATCAAAGCATCCAAACCCCCAGCTGAAGATCAGCACATTGACTGTAAATAGCTCAGATGTCTGTGTGTGTCTGTGTGTGTGTGTGTGTGTGTGTGTGTGTGTGTGTGTGTGGTCAGTCAGCAGGCAGTGTAAAACACCAATCTTCACAGTTATTTCAGCAGAGCCAGCAGCTGCTCGGGGACACACAGTCATTAATTGTTTCAAAGGAACGTGAGAGCAAATGGTACAGATCCGCCCTCCGCAGTCCCAAAATACCCGGCACGCCCGTGGCTCCTCGCTCTCCTCCTCGCTCTCCTCCTGCCCCAGCCTGTTGTGCTGGCTTCGTCCTTCCAGACTGCCCCGGCAACATTTCAGAGCCCGCTGGGAACAGCTCGCTCGCTCGCTCACCGCCCGCGCTGCAGAGCATCGGTGCGCGTCTTTGCACCGCCGCAGCCGCAGCCAATGACAGAGAGAGGTGTGCGTGTGTGTGTGTGTGTGTGTGTGTGCGTGTGTGTGTCACTGCTCAGGGAGTGTTTGGAATTGTTGTTTTAAGCACAAAGGCTCCATGGTGTGAACAGACTGCCCTGGATTGTAATGTACATCCGACTCACTTGGTTACATGTTCATTGTGTTCACGTGGGACTGAAACCCAACACAGCAGCTCAGAGAGGAATCCTCATTCTGTCCCAGTTATTCTGCTCTCTTTTCCTTTCATGCAGTGCCAGAGCTGTTAGTTTGGGTCTGGAGTCTGTGGTTAGTGAGGGTTTAATTGCATTTCTGTGATTTAGGCTTTCTGTATGCAAATGGGATCAAACTAAATCCTGTAAACATTAAATCAATCCAGTACAGTAACACCTGTAAGTACAGATGAGCTCAGAGCCCAACCTGACACGCAGAAGGTTGCATTAAGCTTTGGAAGAGATTTATGAAGGTTTGAGAGTTCAGAATGTGCAGTTGTACCTAATAAAGTGGAAGCTCAGTGTGTAATCTGGGCTCCGAGCCGTCTGCCGTCTCAGAGCAGAGCCGAGCAGCCGGGCCGCAGAGAGGAGGAACGCTCTAAAGCTTTTAATTGCTCCCAAACTGAACACAGTGATTCATCGTTTACGTGACGCCAACGTGTGATTTAAATACTCAGAGTACACTCGGAGGTTAGAGGCGGACTGACTCAACATCAACTCCCTTTCTCACACACTCTCCGGTCAAACCGGTCCGATGACGCCGAGACAGAAAATAGGAAACGATGCTCCTTGCTCAAGAGCACCTTTGAGTGTTTCCTCATATTTGCTTTGCGTGCATTGCGGTGGTTGAGCTGCTATGGCTCAGATGAACTGGAAGATCGGAACGGTAGAACAGCACCACGGCGTCTGAGCCAAGGTGGAGGAGAAGAAGAGCCACTGCGAGAGCGTCAACGTTGTTCTGAATAAGTTTTATTTATGAAAAAGAGAATGCATAATGGGTCCACTGGCCCACCTACAGTAGCATCTGCTTTATTTAGCCCACACATGTGAAATCCAACACGATATGCTCTATTTGAAAACTGTAAACTCCGTGTGAAGTTGTAAATCTAAAGTGCTTTGGAAAAAACAAAACAAAAATAAAGAGAGAAAAAGACAGCAAGCATATCCATGACAACAGCAACGATGCAGTGACGCACAGTAATACTCTCTCCAGTGTAAAAAAAAAAAGATTCATTTACTAACAAGTTTATCGCCCGTGTCTTCCAGGCTCAGAGTCGGTGAAGAAGGTAAACAAAGGTTGTCCTTGTCCTTCATGGTTTGTACGTTTTCCCCCGCTCCTCCCTGGTTTTAAACTCTTAACTCTCACCGGCCGACCCTTTAAAACTAAGGGATTCATTTTTGGTAATACAGTTTGGATCGGCCACGTGCCATTCGTGAATCATACCAGCATCCTCACCAACAACGTCCTCCTCCTCCTCCTCTTCCTCCCTCACTTTCCCCCACACACACCCAGCCATTTGAACCGCAAGCTCTTTCAATCCAAACATGCCTGAAACCTTCTTATCTCCATACTAGATTCCTTTATGTGTCACTTCCACATCTGCATCGTTAGAAGACCGAGACCAGGGAATTCTAAAGCTTCATAGTTTAGGGGGGGCTGATCAACCTGCAGCAGAATATCCTTAATGTTTCCTTCACATATAATAAAAGCAAAATGGCCGTCCTCTTGGCTGCTTTATCTCTTTTTCTTCTGCTGACGAAGCGCCTTCCTCCTCTTCAGGATCATGTCGTGGAGTCTATCCAGACCCTCCCTGAGTCCGTCCCCTATGATGGCACAGGCCGGCTGTAGGTGCCAGGGCGTGGCGGGGCCAAGTTCTTTCAGTGCCAGCGACTTCTCGATGTCGGCCAATGCCAGCGCGTGCCGCAAGTCCTGTTTGTTTGCCACCACCAGCAGGGGGACGCCTTGGTTCTCGGAGGTCTTGGCGATCTTGTGGAGCTCCGTCTTGGCCTCCTCCATTCGCTCGCCGTCTACCGAGTCCACCACGAATATGATGCCATCCGTGCAGCGCGTGTACGACTTCCACAGCGGGCGCAGCTTCTCCTGACCGCCCACGTCCCAGAAGTGGAAGGTCACCGTCCTGTGGCCGCCCAGCGACACTTTGACCTTCTCGGCGTTGAAGCCTTTGGTGGGCACGGTGTTGACAAACTCGTTGAACTGCAGCCGGTACAGGACGGTGGTCTTCCCGGCCGAGTCCAAGCCCAGGATGGCGATGTGGAAGGACTGGAAGAACGGGATGCTTGAGAGGAAGCTAGGTTGTTCCGATAATCCATTCCCCATCTTTCCTCATGAGGAAGGATTGGTAATGAGGGAAGATGTGATCCAGGTGTGCAGCAGTAATCCTCACAGCTGCACAGAGTTCCAACAGGACAACAGCATTCACCTGAGAGCACAATGTTTACGTTATTATGGCTGACACACACACGCGCACACACTCACACACACACCACTGAGCCAGTGAGTCAACGGCTAACACCAAAATAAGCTGGTTTGTTTTTATGAGGTCACATTTTTAACCACAATGTATTCAAACACAGCAAAACAAAAGTATATTTACGGCAACATACAGTAAATAGAGCCGAGGAATACTGGCAAAATACACACAGAACAGCAATAACAACCTACTAGATTTGACATGACATCATTTACTATATGTGGTGATGTGATGAGCATCTGTGTGTGAGTGTTATTGATGTAAAACCCAGATGGATCCATATTAACGTGTATTCCACTTGATCAGGGCTCTAAAATGAGCTCCTACGCCATTACTATTGGGCAATGCACCTTAGAGAAGCAGGAAATGACTAATTCAGGCACAATCATATTATTAATATTGAATTAATATTAGAATAACAAAGCTCCCACCGTTAATCTTTATGTGTTATATTTCATGACATACATATTTATATCACAGCTCCAAATCACGTCTCTGGCTCTAAGGTACGAGTTTGCAGCCGCCCTGTTGTACCGATTTGTACACGTTTATTACACTAGCACGGTTAGTTGCACTGTTATAACGCTGTTGTTTGTATTCTAATGTAAATATATTTGAGAAATTGCCTGTAAGATGACGGAAGGCTGAAGTTCCAGGCCAGGTACACGTAGGCACGTACAGGTACAGCCTCACTGCAGCTCCGCTCGGTTACCTACCGCTCTTAAACACGGCGCAGAATCCTCCGGGCGGGTCTATGTGCGTCCCCGCAAGCGCTCACCGCGTCTGGGTCGAAGTGGCGGCGTGTTTACGGCGCTTATTTCGGTAAAGACGGCAGAGAAACATTCGCCATTAAGGCTCCGTCCCAGTTCGTCCGTGTCCCGTGTGGATCTGCCTGCCTTCCCTGCACGCGCTCTGCCTGGCCGTATCCCCGCCCACACGAGACGCAGCGGACGTCGGTGATTGGCCAGTTCGCTGCATTGTTCGTCAGCTGATTGGTTAAAAATGCCTGTCAATCACGCATCCACCCCCGGGAACGCTGGTCACCTGTTGCTCTGTCAGTGTCACCATTTTATCGAACTTTATTAAATATTTATTAATATTTTCGACCACAGCATCAGATTACAGGCAGTTTTATAAATGAATTGGGAGAAGTAACGCCAATTTCAAGTCCCATACGAGCGAAAGGTAAAAATGAATGAATGTTTTAGCTGTATACTGCTTTTAACGTGTCTGTGCGGTTCTTTAAGCATTTTGTTTCGTGACAGTTACGACCAAAAACGAGATAAACAGCGTAAAATACCAAACTACACCACCGTTAAAGTCCTCCAATATAAACATTTACTGGTTTTTACATGCGTATCTTGCAATTTGATGAAATGTAGCCGTGTTGGGCGAAAACAAGCATGTCAGAGGCAAACGTGTGTCCAGAGTCCAGAGGAGAAGATAACGCGTCGTGTTTATCCGGGTTTCTTGTGTGTTGACAAACATTAGCCAAGACTACAAGATAACGTGTAAAGTTTACGGTCGGTGCGGTTTGTTAGCAACAAACTCGGTGTTATGTAACGTAGAGCTCAACTACAACAACACAAACTAATAGTATTCGCGAAGAGTGTAGATAAGAAACAACGCAATAGCAAAGATTTAACGGAAGAAACTTAAAACTTACTGTGGATTTTGTGCGGATGGTCAGCGTGCTTTTCCTCCCTGAGTGTGTGTGTGTGTGTGCAAACTTGCGTTGCATGGGACGGGAGAGAGAGAGAGAGAGAGAGAGGAAGCCCCGCCCCTCGCCTTGCTGTGTTTATGTTCAAACTGATTGGTCAGCCTGGCCGGAGCTCATCACGCTTTAATCAAAGATGATAAACACCAAACCGCAGTTTACAGTTTAAAACTTTAAAGTGATTATGTTAGTTTATCTAATTTGTATATATTTCATTCCAGTAGTTTTTAAAGACATATACAGTGTGTGGTAGTGGTAGTTTATGTGTTGGGTCTTATTACAAAAACCTGAATTTATTTACAAACTGTCCTTTATCTGTTTTTGCAAGAACTTGAAATGGAAAGATTTTTATTTTATTTCATTTTATTTTACCTCTGAAAGAACTGTTAAGGTTCCTTTCAGGTTATGTATTAGATAAGTATTATTATTAGTTTTATAAGAAGATCAGTTGTAGTGGTAATGTTGTTGTTGTTAGATAGTGGACATATATCCTGTACATAATACATCCCATTAATCATTACACTTCTGTGATAATCTAGTTATTTCTTCATATTCTTCATATTTAGTCATGTATTTCTTCATTTAACTTTCTTCTTATGTTTCCATAGGCTTGTGCTCCTTGTGACGGATCCTCCGTGTGTCTCTTCTTGTGTTTGGTCCTATATTTAGTCTCCACATTGCTGTCACAGATGTCTCTTTACATTTACACGTGCAACTATTTCAGATATGCTGAAGACATTTGGAGGCTTTACATGTTTGAAATGCTGCGGTTAGGGAATGAGCAGCTGTCCGTGTGGACCGGCGGGGCTCATGACGTGACGTGTTGACCTTCGCAGGCGTGTTCACTGCGTGACTTCTATACTGTGTGTCCTCCATCCTTTGGTCCGTCTCTGTTCTGTCCGTTCTTGTGACTGCAGCTGGCTTCATGACTCACAGATAACACAGATGATGATGAGCTTATCTATAGTTTGGTGTCTCAGTTGGTTTATTTACTCGTTCTGCTCAGTAACCAGCTGAGGAAAACCAGAAGCTGAGTGACAGACAGGAAAGACTCTCTAAACACTGAAGTGTGTGTGTGTATTCTACAGCTCAAAACCTTTGTACCTTTGCTTTGCTCTGCAGTGACGACCATATATGGCCGTTTTGTTGTAATTCCTTTGATAAGTAACATGGAGGTTTTATTGTTTTATAACATTTATCTGTACACTTAATCTACTATGGTAAAACAAGTACAGAGAGAGAGAGAGAGGCATAAAGACAGACATAAAGAGAGAGAGAGACGTAGGGACAGACATAAAGAGAGAGAGAAAGCAAAAGTGAGACATAGAGAGAGACATAAAGAGAGAGAGAGAGAGAGAGAGAGACATTATAAGAGAGAGAGAGCGACGTAGAGACAGACATAAAGAGAGAGAGACATAGAGAGACAGAGAGAGAGAGTCATTATCTTTTTTCCCAGGATCTGCAGAGCTTCTCTTCCGCCCTGTCCAAGAACGCACTGTACACTCCTCGTCTTCGTCGGTGTCTCTTTGAAGGAGATAATTGTCGTGAGCGTTACACACATTCCCTCCGGGCGTTACACATAGCTGCTGTCACTCTAGAAACATTTGTCGCCCATTAAAGCAAACGCACAAAACTCCAAACAACCACAGTCATCATCATATCATTAAATGTGTTGCCTCATGATCTTCCTCTAGATTGTTGTTGTTTCAAACTGCAACATTTAAATCAATACTCTGTGGCTTTCACTTAACCACCGTGATCACATGGTCCAGGGTCCTTTAAGGACTCTGTGGTTTGTATAACTGGACTCTGGTGTTTTGTTGGAGCTCTCTGGGGTGTAAAAGCAATTACAGCAGAACACAGAGACGCCTTCTACTCACTGTGTAAGACGCTGATTTTGGCGGCCAGGGCACCTTAGGGAGCGTGAGCCTGGCCTCCCACTGTGGCTCTGCAGGTTTACAGGTGTCCAGCTTCCCCCTGGTGACCCTTGGGCTGTAGTAGGACTCTGATCTGGTGGTCTGAACTGGAAAACACTTTCTCTCACTCTCTCCTTCATGGTTACTGCAGGGAGACAAACTCTTCTCTCCCTAGTTTAAGTCTACTCAGCAAGACCAACATCCAGCTGTCCCCTTGAACCCCATCAGTCATGACTCAATTATGAGTCAAATAGCAAACGTGGCAACCAAAAACAACATGTGGATATTCTCAGACAGTTCTGTGTAAATTGACAGACAGGAGAGTGAAAGCAATGCTAACGTCTAAAAGTGTGTTTGTCCACTCACCAGTGTCCATGTGCTTCAATTTAAACCTCAAGTTACCAGGATCTCTCTCATATGTAGTCACAAAGTCAGGAACGTCCTCATCCAGCTGGACAGAATGATAAACAGAAGGTTCAGGAGCTGCCAAAAGCTTTTGTTGTACTGCCCTCTTGTGTATCAATCATACATTACAGTCCATGCAGGAAGGTTCACACTTGTATCAAAGCCTTTTCCAGGCACTTACCGGTCTGAAGTCGTGTGGTTTAGGGTTCATGTAAGGATCCAGAGGATACTTCCCCTTCCTCACAAACATCAGCTCAGACTGCAGAGCGTCAGGAGGCCTGTGTGGAGCAATGAAGGCTGGAGGTTCTGTCTTCCTCTCACACTCGTGTGAGAGTCTTGGCAGGAATATCAGAGTCCTCCACTTAGTCTCACTGAGTTTAGGTAGGCTGCTCTCTTGACCTGTGTTCTTCTTCTTCTTCTTCTCCTTCGTCTTTTGTGGATCTGAGAGACGTGTGTAGAGTTTAAGAGAGAAATCTGGCGGCTTGATGCTCCACACGTCACCGCTGCTCTCCGTCACAGGAACAGAGAAACGTTTGCTTTTCGCAGCCGTCAGATCCTGACTCGCAGAGAACTGGAGTTTTCTTTCAAAGGAGACTAAAGGAGGAGGCTGCAGCAGACTCATTCTGCCTGGGGTCGGCTTCTTGTTGACTTAGGTCAAAGAAAAGCCTCAGACAAGTCAACTCTCCTCTCACCTGTAATCCTAGAGACCACACACCGACTTCCTGTCACCTTTAGGTTAAACCCTCAGTGTTTAAGCTTGGTCTCATGTCAGAGGTGGAGAAAGTACAGCAGACAGCGAGACAGGAGCCCATTACAGCCACAACACAGGAAAATGGTTGCTTGGTAACCTCCCACTTTAGCCTTTAGTCTAAAGAATTAAGTGGGTTGAGCTCAAACAAAAACAGAACACTAAGCAACAGGAAAACAATGAGAGAACTCAGAGTCAGACACAGGACAGGGCCGTCGTATCCAGAGAGGCTGGTGATGCTGCTCAGTGTGCAGGACAGAGGGAGGACACACGTTTGGATCGATCTCTCCAGGGTTTAGCCAGGACCGTAAATACACAAAGATACAACATACATACATGTTTATATTGAAACCATTAAAGCTGCATATACATTCTTACATTTAAGGGTTCTGTTCATTGCTTCAGGTGTTGTTGTTGTGTTGTTGTTGTCTTAATAGTGGCATTTGTAATCAACATTAATTGTGTATCAGATCTATTGATTTGCTCTCTCGCCCTCTCTCTCTGTCGCCCTCTCTCTCTCGCTCTCTCTCTCTTTCCCTCTCTCTCTCGCCCTCTTTCTCTCTCTCTCTCTCTCTCTCTCTCTCTCTCTCTCTCTCTCTCTCTCTCTCTCTCTCTCTCTCTCTCTCTCTTTCCCTCTCTCTCGCCCTCTCTCGCTCTCACACTAGTATCCACTAGAGGGCAGCACACACAGCAGAGTTGAGTCAGGCTGCTCCAAACAGACACCAGATGGCAGGATAATGGCTTTATTTCCTGTTTGTTTGTTGTTCCGTCTCATAAAGCAGCTCAGTCCTGTTGTTCTTTAACTTTAACATCATATTTTTACGCCTTGCACTTTTACAAACTGAGGTGTTGAAGGTAAACATCTAGGATCCAGTGTGAGGCCTCCAGCAGTGAGGAGGTGAGGGAACATGTTATAAAGTCATGTAACACGTTGAACTAAGCTGCCCCGTGTTCTTTAACTGTGTTCCATTATCATGAGTGCTTATGTAGAGGCTCTGGAGGGGCCGAGCAGGATTTGGCTCGCAGGGACGATCCTTCTTCCAGATTCCCTGCACGCTGCAATCGCTCTGGATCAGACAGCTGTTTAATGTCCGCTGTCGCAACACGAGACATTTTTACAGACTAAACCTCCCAGACAACTCAGAGAAAACAGTCTGGAGACGTCCGTCCCTCATGCCAGGAGCTTCATCGTCATGTCAGCGGGGAAATGGACAAAACCCCATTGATCAAGTGAAGAGAAGGAGCTTCTTATTGTCATGATGTTAGTTCCATCACAGGGAACAAGGAAGAACATAGAAATGGACATTTGGAACATGAATATCCCTAGAAGTGTTAGTTTGAGAGGTTCATGACTGTGGAATAAAGGAGCAGATGGAGAGTGAGGCACTGAATGAGTCTCAGCTCTGATGAAGCACAGGAAGTAAACTCTTCATGGAGCCACATGTGTGAGGAGAGGGCCCAGCAATGTGAGGCGTCATAGGTGAGATTTACAGGGACCGGACTCAAAGTGGAGCAGATCCGCTTATGTAAACACACTGACCTGTGCGTGTGTGTGTGTGTGTGTGGCGGGGGTGGGGAGACAGACAGACAGTTGTTGCGGTGGTCTTTATGTGTGTATCCACCCTGACAGCTGACTGTGGGGCACAAAGACAACAGGAAACCCGAGCCGAGGCCAAACGGCCCCTGTGAAGACGCCGACCTCTCAGCCCCTGAAAAAACACCAGCCTCCTCCTTCTGAGGCTCCTGGCTTTGACCGTTTGACCTCCAGCCTCTCGGCTCCACCTTGGAAAACTCCTCCCCATTGTATCCAGTGACATTAGAAGACACCGCACAATCAGACCACAGCCAGTATGGAAGCCTGACCAGAGGTGTCACCGTTGACCCTGGCCTCCAGAACGGCCGCCTGCACGCCACCGGATGGGCGGAGACTAATTGCATTGTTGTTGTTTGAATGCAAACTGAAAATGCAGCACAGATCAATCACCTCACAGGAGCGCTCGTCTGTGGAACGACCAAAGGAAACAGAAACAAGCTGGAAGGATGAGCACAGACTAAAGGGAACAAGAGGATGTTGGGTTCCAGAGAAGAGCTTTCATTGTGAAGCTTCTTGGAGGGAAAGATGGAAGAAAGGATTCAGACTCAATAAAGACACATCAAACATGTTTCCTTTGGGTGTGTGTGTGTGTGTGTGTGTGTGTGTGTGTGTGTGTGTGGACCCTGTTTGCTCTGCCGTGTTGTTCCAGAGACTTTGAAGTGGCGTAATGAGTTTTCCTGTCAGCAGTGGAGGTCAAGGTAATTGCGTACAGTCTGCATTCCCTGCGTCATTTAGCTGATATCACATTTCCCTGGAGAGGAAGAAGCCTCTGCGTCTCTGCGTCTCTGCGTCCCACGGGGCCACAGCTGATTAGAATGAGAGAAAATTACACAAAATGGGCTCCTGTGTGTAGATTAAACTATTAAGCAGGCAGGCAAGGTCATTATTCCCATTTGTTTACTGCCCCGCCCCCTCCTTGACTTCACTTGAAAGGAACACCAACTAATCTGTTCTTGTATAAGTGTGTGTGTGTGTGTGTGTGTGTGTGTGTGTGTGTGTGTGTGTGTGTGTGTGTTGGCTTTACACAGACTAATGTTTCCCATCCAGGAGGCCGGTTGTGACTTCATGATGAAGCAGAGCAGAGTGGGTGAGGCTCTTCACCTGATGGCTATTCCAGGCCTCCACCAGGCTGATGGTCCAGGAGATTTGCGAGGGAGGGGCTCTTCTTCTCCTCCACCTCCTCCTCCTCCTCCGCCTGACCAGGACAGCCAGGCACCTTGGGCCGACGCAGGGGAGCAGCCGAGCGACGAGCCACACAGCTGTCCGCCTCAGGTCGCTTCAGATCTGCAGAAATGATCGACCAGCAGCAGAGCAAAGTGTGCCGTTCATCACACAACATCACTTTATCTGCAGTAATGAAACATTCAGTGTGTTTGAGACGAGTCCTGCACAATGAATGGACCTCTGGAGGGTTAGACCTAAAAGTGACTCCATGTCAGCTCCACCAGTGGACTCCTGCACTCTGCTGAAATCACTACACACACACACACGCACACCCACACACCCACCCACACACACACACACACACACACACACTTCAAAGTGAGGAAACATCACAATAACTCAATGTTCCTCAATTATGACCCATCATCCTGATTCATATTCCATTACTTGTCTCCTAAGTCCTCTGTGTTCCTGTCCTCTCTCTCTCTCTCGCTCTCTCTCTCTCTCTCTCTCTCTCTCTCTCCTTCTCTCAGCGCTGCAGATTGAGCCATCGCCTCCTCAGCTTCACATTGTAAAGCGATCAAACTGGTGTCCTGGCTCTGATGCCAGTGGAACAGGATAAGCTGCACGGCGCTGCTAAAGCGTGAGAATGGAAATGAGCTCTTTGGAAAAGGAGGTGAATGTGATATTTGGCTTATCCCAAAAATCCCCCTCACTGGCTGAGTCTGTTTCCCTGAGAGCTGCAGCATGTGGCCCATCTGGTTTAGAGCTTTGGACAGTGGCTGATGAAAGATCTCCGCCTGGCCTGTGGTGAACCTTCAGGACTTTATTTCTGTTTAGAAATGTTTACAATTGTATATAGAGAACGTTAGAGTGTTACATGTGCTGGTGTACATGGCAGTGATGTCATAGGTTGAAGCCCACATTCAATGCTTTTCCAAGAGAAGCAGACAGGAAGCAGAAACCTCAGCAGGATGAAGTTTAGGTGCTTCATGCTTTACTTTGACTCGTCTCCTTATAGCGGTTTATAAAAATTTGACACCAGTCCAAGTTTATTTGTAGTCCCAGTGTCACACACACATCT
This sequence comes from Genypterus blacodes, assembly GCF_046128005.1. NCBI lineage: Eukaryota > Metazoa > Chordata > Actinopteri > Ophidiiformes > Ophidiidae > Genypterus > Genypterus blacodes. Next base: position 6,330,407 of record NW_027466864.1, on the reverse strand, counting down.
CACAGAGCTTTACAGGCTTGCTCATCATAGGTTCTCATCCCAGCCCAAAGGGAACATATCAGGTTAGAAACATGGCAGGAACTCTGGAGGCAAAGTGGACTGAACTGTGTTATTGTTGGCTGATTGTTTAATTTCCTGTTACCTGTAAAGACACAATCCCAGTTTTCCACCTTCATTCTGTCCCTCAGCCTCTCCAGGCTCCGGCTGCAGGACAAGATGAGAAGGTCACTGTGTCATTTAGACTGATCAGACTTTAAATTTAAAGGTTATTTATCAAGCAGATTGATCTCTGTGTGTGTGTGTGTGTGTGTGTGTGTGTGTGTGTGTGTGTAAACTGTCACACTTGGTTTTGTAAGTGTTGGAAGTCTCTACCGTTCTAATCAGAGACATGAAGGTCCCATAAAGCCACGGATGAAGCTTTTATTCCCCGGACATGTTGTCTCTCAGCCCGGGCCTGGCGGTCTGAGTCTCATCCGGGCCTCGGTCCGTCATCTGCACATTCCAGCTGAGCCTGTGCAGCGTCGTGGTGCGTTCAGGTCACGGTGAGGTACCGCTGGATGCTCCTCCTAATGCTGTGTGATGCTGCAGCCTGCAGGAGTGTGTGGTCAGCCGCTGCAGATCAGCCGGCAGCTCCTCCGGTGCGACACATCCACTAACTTATGACCGAGGAACCGCGCAGCGCATCCGGATTCTCCTCCCGTTTGGACTCGCTGTGGTTCGGGGAAGAAAAAAGCGCAAGAGAGAGGAGAAGAAGTTTTGGCTCCGTTTGGTGAGACGTTCACGCACCGATCGCTGCAGGACGATGAGAGCGGAACTAGTTTGCAAACTTCTGCGGTGCGTTGCGTTTCTGCTTCCCAATGCGGTGTTTGCTCAGACAGGTAAGAGCCGAAACACCCGAGTCGAGTTTAGAGAGTGTTTTAGTCGCTGTTTAACGTGTTTATCTGGAAGAAGAAGAAGAAGAAGAAGAAGAAGCGCTTTTCTGACAGCGTGACGGTTTAGTTTTCTTCTTCTGCAGAAATAGAACATTTGCATAAAACAAAACAATAAACTACATTGAAAAAGTAGAGTTGAGCATGTAAATAGCTCCAAGTCTTCAGATTCCCCTGCCAGCTTTTGTCCATTCGTCCCTGGAGCCTGAGACCTTTCATCCATCATGTAGCTGTCATCCAGGGGCGCGCATACCTCCAAGTCTCACGCTCACTAATCTATAGTGCTGTCATGGAGAACAGGGACGGAGCCTCTTCACCCACACACACACACACACACACACACACACACACAGGGGGGCACAAGGTGGGACCAGACACACACATGGCCACCAGTGCCGCCCCCTCTGACACACAGACAGGATGCGGACTCTAGAGACTTCCTGTCCAGGCCCGAGCGAGTGAAGTGACCATGTGGTGGACGCTCCTGTCGTCTCCTGCCCATCACCTCTCACTTGACCCCTCGGCTCTCGTTCTTTCTGAGCCTCAGGCCGGATCGGAGCTGCTCACGCTTCCGTTTCATCTTTTTTCATTGCTCTCACTTTTATGGGATGACTGGTGTCGCGACCTCTGTGGTCACGCATCATAAACTCCCTTTGACCTCTGTAGTCACCTGTCTTCACTTCTGGGTTCCCTGATTTCCTGTCTCCTTTACACATGTGGGGCGCCGCATCCTGTCACTGACAAATCACACACACACCAATGTGGCTGACTGACTACAACTACAACCAACCACTCAATGTGTGTGTGTGTGTGTGTGTGTGTGAGGCTGATTTATGGTGCAAACGAGTCACTGATGTGGTTTGAGAGTCTGCACTGTAAGAGTGAAGATCAAAACCCCGGATCATCTCTTGTGGATCTCTAACTTCCTGTTGTCTTCTCAAATCAGTTTGCTGCTTTGGAATTCACACAATCTCTCTCTCGTTTCATCTTTTTTCTTATGGGTTCTCAAAGGTTCTATTCTCTGGAACAAGTGAACCCCAAATCTTTCTAAAATGTTCCAATTCTAACCCAAAAGGGCATATTTTCCCAAATATCGAGACGGATTCCTCCTCAGGGATCAATAAGCTGTAAACTTGAAGAACAAACTCCTCTCATCTCCTCTCATCTCCTCTCATCTCCTCATCATAGATTGGTTCAATTGGAGGTTTTGGGAGCCCAGTGGACACAAGAGGGAACCTGACTTCCTCTCAGTCACAATCTGTAAACTGTTTAAGTTCAATGCAACAAACTTCCTTGTAGTTCTTCTGTAGCTTTAAGTATCAGTTTGTTACTCTCCATCTTGACCCGGTCCATGTTTTCCCTCATGTGGCATGGCAGGGCTACGTGAGGGATCGTCTCCATGTTTTCACACCAACACCTCACCAGCGGATTGCCGATTAGCTTCAGGGTGAATGAGCTGGTGACACTTTGCACTGCCTGACTCTGTCTGAGACTCACTGATGATGGAGCAACTCTTCATCATACCGGACCTTGACAGATGGTGACACTTCTCCTGAGGGCCTGATTGATGAGTTTCAAGTTTGATTGATCAGAGGAGCTCAACATTAACCTTGATGTCTTTGATCACTGGATGTGGAAAAAAAACAAATAGATTATTTCACTTTCACTCCTCTTTTATTTTGAAAGTATTGTCGCTCAGTTTCCATCCTGTCAACCTTCAATCCCTTCATACTTGTGTGTTATTCTACTGTTGCTGTTCTACTGTTGAGCTCCTTTATGATCTCATTCTGTCCTATTGTTGGTTTTGTTCTGTAACAAGCCAACTTCATCTCCCAATACATTCACATAATAATAATAATAATAATAATAATAATAATATAAAACCCTCTTATCCTTTAAGGCTTTTATCCATGAATATGTTGACGCCGTCCGCCTGCTCTCTTATTCAGCTTCCAAGTGTTATCAGAGTGGTTTCTCT
>NW_027466864.1:6212500-6320000 GCF_046128005.1 Genypterus blacodes | reverse complement strand
TCTTCTTCTTTGGTCTTCTTCTTCTTCTTCAGGCTTCCACCCAGCACCAGCCTGTTTGACTCTCTGCCTTCTTATCAGAGCTCACTGAACCCCCGCAAGTACTGCAACTGTCAGTCAGAACCTCCTGTCAGATCCAGATCTCCAGGTACCAGATCTCAACCGGTTTCCTCCTCTGACGCCGCTTGCAGTCACTACGGCAACGTTCGTCTCCCCAGCATCATCCCCACCCTGGACGTCACGGCGGAGTACATCAGATCAGTGGAGCTTCTCAAAGGTGACGGGAACCCCAGGCAGTCCTTACCTCCAGGTCGCTCCCAGCAGAACACTCAGGATCAGGACAGAGACGCTCAGCCACATCAGAGAGGCTTCACCAGGAGAACCTCAAGCGACGGAACTCCAACCTCTGCCCAGCACCGACAGCACCGGGGCAGACGGCAGCCCCACCATCACATTACAAACCCTCCATACCAAAGCCTCAGCCAGTCGGACTTAGAAGGTTTCACCTACTTCTTCCCAGAAGACCATGAACCTCAGACGCACCTGGACTCTTCCCCAACCTGGCCCACACCTTCAGGGCTGACGGAGCCGGAGGCCGGGGTCCAGTGCCAGCGGGCCGTGGCCAACTCCAGCATCGCCCTGGGTTGCAGGCGCCTGTTGGGAGAGTCCATCATCCGCCGCGTGGTCGGTATGTGTGTCAGCGACCTACAGCTGAAGGACGAGCAGACCTGGCTGAGGGCGACTCTGCCCCTGCTGGAGAACGAGTGTGAGAGGAGGCTGGTGGAGGAGAGGAGGCGAGAAGAAGAGTACCAGGATGTACTCGCCGTCCTCAAGTGTCCCGATCTGTGTAACGGGAACGGTCAGTGTTCAGAGTGGGGCTGCGTCTGCTTCCCCGGGTTTGGGTCCTACGACTGCAGTGTGTTGTCTGGTAAGATTCAGTACACACACACACACACACACATGTAGCCACAGCAGGGAGAAGGTACAGGTAAAGGTGAACACGGGAAATCAAGTCAAGTGTTTGACTACGCAAGACCTTTCTCTCTTGCTCTCTCTCTCCCTTTCACACACATTCATACTTGCATGCCTCTTTAGTGCAGCTGTGTTTAGCAGCTGTCTACATGTGTGTGTGCTCTTCTTTGTGGTTGATGTTGTGAAGACCAGATCCCAGAGATCACCGAGTTGGAGAAGGAAGGTCTGTGCGATGTGCGACAGGGCGACTGCTCCACCGTTCAGGTCTACGGTCAAGGCTTCAAGGACTCCTACGAACTCAAGTGTGAGTTTGTTAAAGAAAAGGTACTTTGGTTTTCCTGCCTTTTCCTTGGCGTGTTCTTGGCGTGTTCATGCTCCCTTACAGTGCTGCATTTACTGACTGCTAACCAGAGTCATTACAGGTTTGCTCTTCCTCTTCCTCTTCTTCTTCTTCCTCTTCTTCCTCTTCTTCCTCCTCTTCTCTCTCTCTTCTCTCTTCTAGTTGGTGGAGGGGGACTGGGTTCTGGAGGAGCCCCAGTTTGTCTCAGCCACTTTCTTGGACGAAACAGCTCTTGAGTGCCGGCTCCCCCTGGAGGAAGCCCAGGTTTCTGCAGGCCTGGACACAGACATGGTGACAGACAGACCGCTCGCTCGCTGGCAGATCAAAGTGAGTCAATCCTTCTGTCAATCTCTGTCTGATAATGAAGCATTTAACTCCCTCCTCATTTGTTCTAGGAGCGTTTCCACTCACCTGTTGTTTTGATTTAGACGACCTGGATCCCAATAGTTGGACTGTCTGAGGTTTAAGTGTGTTTCTGACACATCCATGTCCTGTGTGATCAAACACCTCATCAGTATTTGTTCTTCCTGTTGGCAGGTGTCCAACGACGGCTACAGCTACAGTAACGCCAAGATCCTGACGCTGTACGACGGCGCCTGTCAGGTGTGCAGCCTGAACACTGAAGGTGTCTGCGCCCTGAGGGTGAGGACGCCTCGCTCTAAAAAGTGACTTTAACTCCTGACATGGATGTGAAAGTAATGATGTGGTCACAGCTGGATTTACTGCCCCGCCTGCTTCTCTTTGTCCTCTACCTGACATCTTCACCTGAGCGCTCAGATTCATCACCTGGCCCCGGCTCAGCCCCGGGTTCCTAAATCAACGCCGTGGCTTTAATGCCTCTGCAGCCGTCTGTTCTGCTGTGTTTACTACATGGAGCTGCAGGATTTAGCTTCCTGGAGAAAACACTAAACTATATTTGTGTGATGGTCTTCAACTTTATGACATTGTAGCTCCAAAACTCTCTGTTCAGGTGAACACACTCAGGATGAGTGAATGTGCTCTGCTTTCATGAAATATCATGGAACATTCTATTACTTTATATCAGAACTGAGCACAGAGGAGACAGAGGACAGAGGAGACAGAGGACAGAGGAGACAGAGACAAAGGCTATAGAGGGACGGAGATGAAGAGAGAAAGACAGGGAAATGTTGTTCTTGACTATGCAAGTTCTCTCTCTCTCTCTTGCCTTGTCTCTCACCCTCTCTCTGTCTCTGTTTCTCTCTCTCTCACCCTCTCTCTGTCTCTCTCTTTCTCTCTCTCTCTCTCTTGCCTTGTCTCTCACCCTCTCTCTGTCTCTGTTTCTCTCTCTCTCACCCTCTCTCTGTCTCTCTCTCTGTCTGTCTGTCTCTCTCTCTTTCTCTCTCTCTTTCTCTCTCTCTCTTGCCTTCTCTCTCACCCTCACCCTCTCTCTGTCTCTGTCTCTCTCTCTCTCTCTCTCACCCTCTCTCTGTCTCTCTCTCTGTCTGTCTCTCTCTCTCTCTCTCTCTCTCTCTCTCTCTCTCTCTCTCTTTTCCATTTCCCTGCAAATAGTAGTCTGGAACCTTCCCTGGTCTCTCTCGTCTCTTAGTTTTCCTTTAACACAGGAGATCATTATGTTTGTTTTCCTCCGGGCCAAATGTACCGGCTGGTTTTGTCGTCATGTTTGGACGTTCAAACAAAACCAGCCTTGTTCTGCTGGTGCCCTGGTCCTCCTCCAAGGTGTGTGTGTGTGTGTGTGTGTGTGTGTGTGTGTGAACCTGTGTCAGCTGAGGGTTCAATTCCCTGCTCGGGGCGAGAGACACAAAAGACATAAACATTGAAGGTACCATGGAGCTCATTTGTTCCTTTTCTGTCCCAGGAGAGAACCTGCAGCGTAGGCGGCCTGTGTTACAGCGAGGGGGAGTCCAGTCCCAGCAGCCTGTGCCTGGTGTGCCGCCCTGACTCGTCCAGATACACCTGGTCCATAGCAGAGAGTACGTACACAGCAGAGCGTTTGGGGGAGCTCGTAGATGATCAGAGGTGGTAGAGACGAGTGTGTTACTTTGTTCCGCTGAGGTGGGATGGCCGTCGTTGAGCTTTATGGCTCGTACACTCTCGCGGCTGTTTTGATAATTTGTCAGCAGCTCTGTGCAGATTGAAGCCATTGAAGTAGTTTGAGTCCCCTGGCAGTGATAAGAGGACAGCTTACCTCATTGTTAGACTTTCTGACCAACTTTACTTCTTCACCTTAAAGTAGGTCAGCGTTCCAGAGCTAACACGGCTGGAGACCATTCACTAATCCAAGAAATGATGACAGCAGGAACACGGCACAATAACACATCAAACACACAGCCGGGGGACACCAGACATATTTACTCCTTCAGCTCAGAGCAAACGTTTGGACATTATTAATGTAGCAGCATGCAGACACAAAGGGAATTCAAAATGCTTTACAAAGGAATAAGAAGACATTATGATTATGAGGAAAACATGAAAGGCCTCATTTAGAAGATAATACAATCTTTATTAAGGCTTCATTCTGTGTGTGTTTTTTATCTTGTAGAGCTTAAAGCAGAGTCCTGGGCCTGAAACAATCACCTGCTGTACTTTAATCAGTGTTTGGTTCGCTCTTATTTGTCTTTCTTCTCTGTCAGTTGGTTCTATTTAAGACAACTGACTGCCATTGTAGCTCTGAACAGATCAGCCTGGTCCAGTGAAGAGCTCTGCTGGTCTGATGATTGACCTTAAAGCTCCAAACTCAAACAATTGCTCCAGATGTGTTGTTTAGGTTGACACTCTCTCTGACTCGTCCCTCCTTGACTCGTTTCCTCTCAGAGAACGAGCCTCCTCTCCTCCAGGCGCTGCCGTCTCATCTCCAGACCTTCCAGGGGGAGAATTTCATCTTCCAGCTCCGAGCTCAGGACCCCGAGGGCTCAGCGGTGCTTTTCACCCTGGAGTCTGGACCCGAGGACTCGTCTCTGTCTCCGGCCGGCCTGCTGATCTGGAAGGCCTCAGCTGAACGCACGGACACACACACGTTCAGGTTCAGTGTGACGGACGAGTGCGGCGCTGAGACCAGAGCCTCTGTGCAGGTGAGCTCTCCAGGCTCTGAAACATAGAGCTCATTAGATCTGCCGGCCATCAGGGTCCAGCATCAGAAGCAGGTGAGGCAGGCCGGGAGTCTCAATACCTTCTTATAACCAGTAGAGGGAGCTCTGGGTACACAGGAGGACTGAGTGAGGCGGCAGGAGCATCGTTTAGTAGAAGTCTTATTTATCATACAGTTTACTTATTCAGCAGCGTTCAGATATTTACAAAGTCATTAACAAAGGCATAAAGAAGACAAATAACATCTTACAGAATGTAAAAGACAATTAAAGGAAGGATAAAGGTTAAATGTGGAGGATAGAATGGAATAAAAACACCAAAAACTAATTGAATCTTGACAGCAGATGATGTGTTTTTATTCTTAATAACGTCTCTGTCTGTTGATTGGAGCTCGAACTCACTCCTGTGTGTGAGGCTTCTCAGGGCAGAGAGCAGAGCGACACACAGAGCGACTCACAGAGCGACACGCTGCACAGGTGGCCGAGCTCCTCCACAGAACAGAGCCTCACTATTACAGCAACAGTAAATGATAAATCAAATGTTTCCCTTCCCAGATTACATCCTCACTCATAACTCACCTCAGTCAGACGTAAAGCAAACACAGGCTCCGGTTACTGACTGAGCTCCTGTGGTCTCAGTGATGAATGAGGCCGAGGCTGTGCAAACATGCCGCTCTCTCTGTTTTCCCAGGTGTCCGTGCGGCCCTGCGACTGCCTGAACGGCGCCTCCTGCGTGACCGACGTCAACCTTCCCTCCGGCGCGGGCGGGTTTGCGTGTGTGTGTCCGGAGGGATTCAAAGGACAAAGGTGCGAGGTGGACGTGGACGACTGTAAGCCGAACCCCTGCAGACTGGGCCGCTGTATCGACGGGCCAAACTCCTTCTCCTGCATCTGCCCGCCTGGGATGACAGGTAGGGACACACACACACACACACACACACAAACACACACACACACACACACACACACACACACACACAGTTAGGGAGGTTTAGGATCGTTTCATATGTTTGTAAAGGATTCCATTGAATAGATAATAAAGCAGTCTATGAGCTTTACTGGCCTCTGCTGGTGGTCAGGTGAACTGCAGCTGAGCTACATTCCCTCTTATACAAGTTTATGGCAAATTACTACTTTTACTACTAAATTAGTGCTTTTAACGTCCTTAGGAGTGATCTGAGCTTCTTTTAGTTCAGTCTCAGTGATGTTTAGGCTCCTGCAGGTTGATGTTTGGCCCTGGTGTTCTGTCAGGTCGGACATGCAGAGAAGACATCGACGAGTGCGTCTCTCAGCCGTGCTCTGCCGGCCTGAGCTGTAACAACACCATGGGCTCCTTCGTCTGTGCCGGCTGCCCTCAAGGCTTCGCCGGTGACGGGAAGAACTGCACGGCGCCCGACAGACCGCTGAGCACGCCGGGGAGAGGACCCAGACCCAAACCCTCCGGCCCGTCGCCGTGCGGCAGGAGGCCGTGTCACCCGGGGGTGCAGTGCTTCGAGAGCGTGCACATCTCGGCGGGTTTCGTCTGTGGGCCGTGTCCTGCTGGTTACCATGGAAACGGGCGCACGTGCAGCAGGAGCGCAGCGACGGGTGAGAGTGAAGCGGGTCACATTCTGACATCATGACCCAGTCTGGATCTCCATCAGCTTCTCTGTTACTGTGGCTGCTGTCGCGTTCCTTTTCAAGCCGTATCCTCTAACTCCCAGTGTTTTACAGGGCAGGGAGCCTCCAGTCCAGCTGAGCCTCACCTCACCACAGCTCATCTGACCAGAGAAGTGACTCCCACCTCCTCCTCATCCTCTTCATCATCTCCCACCTCCCCCAGGAGACTGCCTGACAGAAGGAGGAAACCAGACACCACCCTCTCCAGCCTGAGGAGGGCGTCTGCCCCCGACAGGAAGACCACAGCCACGCCCCGCAATCAGACTGTAGCCAGCCGACTGTTCACGCCCGCCGCCCCCCGAGGTCAGCCCCCGACCCCTGACCTCAACACCGGGGGCAGATGGGGGTCGCCGCCTCAGCTGGTGACATGCGCCGACTCCCCCTGCTTTTCCGGCGTCCCCTGTGAGCCCACTGTCAGCGGCTCCTTCAGGTGTGGACGCTGCCCGTACGGCTACACTGGAGACGGACTCACATGTAGAGGTGAGGGAGGAGATGATGTAATACAGAGGGATGATGATAATGATGATGATGATGATATGATGAAGGTGTGTATGTTAGATCTAAAGGTCCTCTGCTCTCAGCCGTGTGCAGGTTTCAGTGTGGGAGGAACATGGAGTGCTCACAGCCCAACACCTGCAGCTGTAAGGACGGATACACAGGATACAGCTGCCACATAGGTGAGAGGAAGAGTTCTTACCTCATGACAGGAAGAAGGGTCTGAGACACATCTGGAATAAGGAGAGAGTTTTGGGAGATGGTCAAAATATTTGAGAAAAAAAAGTCAAAATGTTACAAGAATGAGTAAAGTAAGAGAATGTTACACTTTATAAAGAGGCGAATTATTTTGGTGTTTTATTTTCTTAATACTTTTTATTTCTGAAAACATTACATTATTCTCATAAAATGGAAGATTTTATGATCACTATTATATTTTTTGCCCCAATAAATATAAAACAATCTCATCATTTTATTCTGAAAATCTCTGTACTTTTCCCCCACATTGGTTCAGATCCAAACTAAGCTATCTTATTATTATTATTAACTCTGTAGTCGTGTGTGTGGTTTCTCTCCTCAGCTGTGTGTCGGCCTGACTGTAAGAACCAGGGCAGGTGTGTGAGGCCTGATGTGTGTGTGTGTCCTGTGGGCTACACTGGACCCACCTGTGAAGAAGGTAACCTGCTTACAGCACACTGACACACACACCTTACACACTACACACACACACACTAACTGAGCCCCTCCTGTGTGTGTGTGTGTGTGTGTAGCGAGCTGCGAGCCGGCCTGTCAGCACGGAGGAACCTGCCTGGCCAGGAACCTGTGCACCTGTCCCTATGGTTACGTGGGGCCCAGATGTGAAATCAGTGAGCTCAGCATTCATGGAGACTCTACTCTTCACCCTAACCTTAACATCTCACATTCTTTAAGGCTTTACTCGTACTCCTTACTTAAATCTTAAATGCTGAACCTTTATTTTGAAAGATCTGAGAACCCTCACTGATCTCTCCATGCAGTGGTGTGTAACAGGCACTGTGAGAACGGGGGCGAGTGTGTTTCTCCTGACGTGTGCGAGTGTGCGCCCGGCTGGTATGGACCCACCTGTCACTCAGGTACGTGTGTGTGTGTGTGTGGGTGAGTGTGTCTTCCTCTCATGTGGTCTAACCCTAACCCCTGTCTGCCCCTCAGCTCTCTGTCACCCCGTCTGTCTGAACGGAGGCTCCTGCATCAAGCCCAACATGTGCGCCTGTCCCAGCGGCTTCTACGGATCCCAGTGTCAGATCGGTGAGTCGGAGGGCGGCTGTGGTCTTCTTCTTCTTCTTCTTCTTCTGAAAGCTCCTCTCTCTGCACATTGAGGTGATTTGATGTTTTACAGAAACATACGGGCGCTGAGACAATCAGCATTAAAGAGACGCAAACCCTGCGGCGCTTTCATTAGACTGCTGGTCTCAGTGAGGAGTTTTTATGGCGAGCGTCTCTGTAATGCTGCACCAGCTGCTGCAGAGGAGAGGAGGACTTTAGTTTAGAGGATGGAGACGGAAATCTGCAACTTTAACACAACAATAACAATTTGTACTGATGTTAGACTGCAAACTGACGCTGTGTGTCTCAGCTGTGTGTCCCTGTGTGTCTCAGCCGTGTGTGTCTCTGTGTGTTTCAGCCGTGTGTGTGTCTGTGTGTTTCAGCTGTGTCTGTGTGTGTGTGTGTGTGTTTCAGCCGTGTGCAGTCCTCCCTGTAAGAACGGAGGTCAGTGCAGGAGGAACAACGTGTGTTCCTGCCCTGAAGGCTACACGGGGAAGAGATGTCAGAAGAGTGAGTGACAGCCTTCACTCTTCACTGCAATCAGTGTCCCACAGGTGGTAAATGTGATGATGTCATGTGTCAACAAACTGTGTTCCAGGTGTGTGTGAGCCCATGTGCATGAACAAGGGCAAGTGTGTGGGACCCAACACCTGCTCCTGCTCCTCAGGCTGGAGGGGCAAGAGGTGCAACATTCGTGAGTGTTTCCATGGCAACGAGTACATCAATCAGAGATGCAGAGCAGCTCATAATGTTGGCGATTCCTGCTTTCACTCCTCCTCCTCTTCTTCGTCTCCTCTGTAGCCATCTGTCTGCAGAAATGCAAGAACAGCGGCGAGTGTGTGGGACCAAACACCTGCCACTGTCCCATCGGGTGGGAGGGGCTTCACTGTCAGACACGTGAGTCCATCAACCAGAGGATCAAACCTTTACCTGTTGGTCTTGAGGAAACTAGATACTTGAAGTTTGATTCTATCAGGCTAAGCAGGGGAACAGGATGAGGTCATTGATGTTTAACGCTGTGTTCCTCCCCAGCTGTGTGTAAGCAGCTGTGTGTGAACGGAGGGAGGTGCGTCCTGCCTGACTACTGCCACTGTCGTAAAGGCTTCACAGGCCTCACCTGCGCCACAAAGGTCAGCAGGGGTCACGTTTGATGTTCAGAGCATCTGGCCAGCAGGGTCAAAGGTTAAGTGCCAGGGGGGGCCACTCGCACTAACAACAGGGTTACAGGGCCGATGTCATGGAAACGGCAGCATTGTGATATCATAACAACATTTAACTCATCCAGTAACTTAAAGTCTGTTTTTAATCTGTTGATGTTTGCTCCACAGATGTCACAGGCGTGAAGGAGAAGAGAAGAGGCTGCACCGAGGAAGAGGAGCACCAGGATGTGTGTGTGTGTAGGTGTGTGTGTGTGTGGAGGTATGTGTGTGTGTGTGTAAGCAAGTGTGTGTGTGTAAGTGTGAGTGAGTGTGTGTGTTTGTAGGTATAAGTGTGTGTGTGTGTGTGTGTTTGTAGGTGTGAGTGTGTGTGTGTGTTTGTGTATGTGTGTGAGTGAGTGTGTGTGTGTGTGTGTGTACACTACCAGAGGGACCTGATGTATTGCACTTGTGGTCTTGTTGTCCCTCTCTACCTCACGGCTCAAGGTCACACACACACATGGTTCCACATGTGGGCAGAGATGAAGCAGCGTCGTGTAGGAAACCAAACCAAACCAAACCGCCAGAGAGTCCCATAGTTACCATTCATCCATAAGCAGTCTGAGTGTATTTACATGCAGAGGAAGAGGAGGAGCTCTGTTTACTTCTTCTGTCACAAATGAATGAAATCTGCTTTATCCTTTCTTATTCACTTAGAGATGGAACACACCAGTAACTTGTGTTAGACTGAAGGCTTTGAGATGAAGAATGAACTGTCTTGCTCATATTAATATATAGTTTGATCAGTCGGGCTTATGTTTCCACGGTTACGCATCATAGCCATGATACCAAACATACCTAAGTGATGAAGATGAGACTGTGTTATAGAAAACATGTGACTAAATAAAACCTACCAAGTGTTCCTGCTGTTCAATGAGCTTTGACTGCACAGAGTGGAGAAGAGATCAACCAGCTGCAAACTTTATTCCCACAGATTACAGTACAGACAGGTTTATATCAAAAAGGGGAATTACAGGTTTGAAGAAAGGGGAAAGCTACCAAAGTTTGAGCTTTAAAACAAATGGAACAAATGGAACAGATCACATGAGCGTGCAGCCTCGTTGACCTCCGACCCTGCCGGGGTCACGCTAATGCGACTTGTTCCTCTCCTCGCAGCGGGGGCCGGAGTAGGGGGGGCGGCAGCGGCATTTGTCCGGGGAAATACACTTTCCTCCGTTCAGACAGGGCTGACTGCACACAGCTACAGAACACAGAGGGACACACAGGGTTAATATCCTGTAACACGCCACAGAAACCAGGGCTCAGGCTCACGAAACCTGAGGCGCCCACACACTGACCCAGAGTTCATCACATCTGGAAAAACGCTGAGGCTAAGAATTTCCTTCCGTCTCTCCGTAGAAAAAATACGTATAGCTGTGGATGAGAGAGTTTACAGGCCTGTGGAGGGAACGAGTGTGGAGGAGGAGAGGAGGGTTGATGGTTTCCCTAGAGTTATTCCTTTTTGTCCTGATGTTATGGGCCTGTAAAGCCTTTTAAGACACTGAATGTGATATTTGGCTATAGAAAGCCAGAGGTTTCTTCCTGGTTCCTTGATTCTCTCTGGAGTTTTTCCTCGTCTTCCTAGAGATCTTTGGGAATTTTCCTGATGTTGTGGGTCTGTAAAGCCCTTTGAGACATTGTTGTACTCACCGGTGTGGCAGGCCCCACCCAGCCATCCCTCCGGACAGCTGCAGATCCCCGGAGCCACGCAGACGCCCCCGTTCCTGCAGCCTTGGGGGCAGATCGCTGAGGGGAACGAAACACAGCAACAACACCGTCTCAGCACAGCAGGAAGAGGGTTAAGTGTTAGTTAGTGTTAGTTTCACACGTGGGAGGACGACAGCTGGTTGAGAGGAAGCGATGGTTTCTGTGACAGAGCTGAACCTCAGGATGAAGAGGTGGGAATGCAAAGAGGCTCTAAAGAAACCACACTGCTCTCTTCTCTTCCACCTTCAAGTGATTTGTGACTGGCTTGTGAGGAGCCGAGTCAGTTTGCCACTTTGAACCCTGAAGGTCAGCAAGGTCAACTTTCTTCAGCAGGTGTCAGAAGGGGGCCTCAGATTCAGGTCTTGGGTTCTGTGGATGTGTGTTCAGGGCTCAAACACTGAGATGAGTTGTGTCTCCAGTGCTTCTCAGAGATAAACTGCGACTCCACTGCCAAGCATTCATAAATCGCCGTCTAGGAATCGAGCAGTGTCAAATACATTCACCACTACTACACCATGTATCGCATGTTAGTTGCCGGGTAACGCCGCCGCCGCCGCTGCTTCTGGCGGCGACAGAAAGTTGGAGCGGGAGCAGCGTGTTTGTGTGTGGCTGAAAGTGTTTGAGCAGACTGCAGCTGATGAACGGCTCCAGCTGAGAGGCTGCTCAGCCCCATTTGGAGACTTTGACCTCAGTGTTAGCGGGGTAATTAGTCAGCGGCTATAAACAGACCTTCCTGGCATTTGGAGCCGGTCCAGCTCGAGGGGCAGTTGCACTTGGCCACACCGTTCAGAGCGATGCATTCACCGCCGTTCCAACATCCGCCCTGACACGTCACTGGGAGGACACACACACACACACACACACACACACAGGATAACGTGTTCAAATACACTCAGTATCTGTGTATAAGTAGGGCTATGCATGGTAGTTTAAACATGTTTATACGTGTTCAAGTTGATCCACAGTGTTAGACTTTTATGTAAATGTAAAGCACTTTAAACCTCTGTTATCCAATTAAGGTTATAAATCTTTTTTTGCGCAAATACTACAAATCAGAGATCAGCATAAATTGAATTTGGCGTAGAGTGCAGACAGATTATGCAGTTAAGTCAATTTACTTTGCATGTCAATGATCTATTCTCATTCTGTGCAGGCGTCTGCTCACCTGTCAGTCAGAGACAGAAAGGATCATCTGCATTCTCCCCGAATGAGTGTTTGATCAAGTGTGTACAGTGTAAACACACACACAGCCTTACACACTGATGTGTCCCATGCCTGCAGGCTGAGCTGTTACCTTTGTGACAGTATCTTCCTCCGAAGCCAGGAGGACATCTGCACTTCCCGGGGCGCAGACACGCTCCTCCATTCTTACATTTGGGGTAACAGTTGGCTGCATTCAACACAAACACAAACACATGTTTCTGACATTAGTGGTGACGATTCAAAGGCTCGGACTGTAGCTTTCTCATTGATCTGTATCTCCTGATCAGCAGTAACAATATGATCTCTAAGTATGACAGATTGGATCTCCTGGCAGGTTACTAGTTCTTTCTGCAGGTGGTTATTGGCTCTTTAGCTTTTCATTGATAATTTATAATGTGTACATATTTTGAAATGAATCAACCACAGGAGCATAATCAATCACTAGCACCAAACATGCAACATCTATCACAACATGTCCCTCTCTAAAGGCAAACAGAACATGAATGAAAGCCTCCGAGAAGTTCTTAATAAATAAGTGAAAGACTTTGGAGCCCGGCTCTCCGTGCAGGTGTGTGAGGGTGCAGGTGTGTGAGGGTGCAGGTGTGTTACGTCACCATACTGGCAGCTCTCTCCCTCGTAGCCCTTGGCGCAGTAACAAGTGTTGTTCCGGATGCAGACTCCTGCGTGTTTACATGGCGGCTCGCACTTCGCTTTGGGGTCAAACACGAATCCGACCGCGACGCCCCGGGGCGCGTCCGAGCGGGCGGTGCAGAGGCCGGACAGGGCGAGCAGGAGCGCGGAGGAGAGGAGGAGTGCGGAGCCCAGACCGGAGAGCGCCATGGTTAGTCCAGAGACTGAGAGGAGCGGTGGAGATGGAGGAGCTGGAGGAGGAGAGAGGCCACTGAGGGGCCGCGCACCTCCACGGCGCCCCCGCTGCTGCGAGGCGTCACTACAGCCGGGGACCGAGAGGGAGGAGCGGGCAGGGCTGGGCGGGTGTGTGGCCTGCTGGAGGGGGCCGGGTCGACCTGGAGGAGAACATGAGGACCGAAGAGATGGAGGGCGAGCCAAGGATTGACGATGAAACAGTTATGATTTGCACATTTATTTACAGTAAAATGGAGCAAAATGGTGATAACTGCCCAAATAAAGAAGCAGGTGGTTTGTAAATTGACAAAAAGAAACCACAATTGAACTGAAATGTAAGTTACAAGTACATCATTTAAATATAAGGGCAAGTGTGCGTCCAAAATGGCGTCCACTCGTAACTGTGTCAATCAGTGCTAAAACGCCAGAAGCAGTCAGGTGAGCTAAGCTAACAGGCTAACGTACACTGGCTCATGGAGAAACAACAACAAACAAACAAACAAAACACCAACGCAAGAGTCACTGTTTACTCTTGAAGAAAGACTTTCAACAAATAAGTCTCCATAGTTTGATGGCATGTCCCCGTCTGAAGCTGAAGCTGAAGCCTTTCACCAGCCTGGGAGGAAGGAGGCAGACATGATGAGGTCAGAGGCTCCATCCTGCTCCTCCTGATGAAGGAGCCTCCTCACTAACCAGGTGAGCTCAGTGGGCTTCACATGAGGCTGGGAAGGGAGAGAGAAGCTCTGGATGAAGTGAGCAGATCAGAAACACACACATATAACAACCTAAGCTCAGAGCAGACACACACACACACAGAGCCCAGTGAAGGAGGTGAAACGTGTGTGTGTCTCATAACGGTTACAGGCTGATCATTATAGTTCACATTACCTTCCAGTGAGTCTGATGAGAAGGAAACTGCTTATGTGCACATGTGAGTCCATGTAGCTCACATATGG
Organism: Genypterus blacodes; assembly: GCF_046128005.1. Taxonomy (NCBI): domain Eukaryota; kingdom Metazoa; phylum Chordata; class Actinopteri; order Ophidiiformes; family Ophidiidae; genus Genypterus; species Genypterus blacodes. The sequence goes on along the minus strand of NW_027466864.1, from coordinate 6,306,244 downwards.
AGAAGCCATTTCCTCATACATGTGCAGAGGAAGAGCTCAGGCTGGGTTTGATCTATGGGCCCAGAGCTCTAATGGCTATAACACAACCTGCTGGTTCTGCTGAAAACTGGGTCAGCTCAGGGCCGAGGGACAGAGCCTTACATCCTGCTACAGCTTTATGAGTGAAGCTTCAGTCACAGCTCATTCATAGCTTTGTGTGTTGTTGTTGTTGTTGTTGTGAAATGTTAAACGGGTGATCTCTTCTTACTCTAAATGAGAGAGAAGGACGAGGAAAGGGAGAGAAAGTCCTGTATCCTCCAACCAGAATCACATCTGATGTCTGTCCCCCTTCACGCCCCTTAGTTGCTGTTATAGCGCCACCTTCTGGTCGATTGATGTCTGATGTTCTAGACAGCTTGGACAGAAGAAAGGGAAGGAATATCTGCAGGTAGAGAAACTCGTCGATGGACTTGTTTTCCTTCTTCTGACCTGTGTGTTATTCAGAAACGTCTCAGGGTCAGAATGTGCTGAAGCTCAGTGAGTGTGACCTTTGGATACGCTAATATTTGTTTAGTTTATTTGCAGAAGATTAACTTAACAAGTAGATTAACCTTAAGTGATCCAGATAAAGATTGTATTGTGTCATTGGTTCTTCTTGGCCTCAAACATTCCCTCTACTCTTCTCTCTCTTCTCTGTTCTGTGTGCTGTATATTAAGTGTGTTTTCCGTGTGTATGTTGCTGTAGCCGGTCCAAGCCGCTGACCTGCTGGATCCCAGACAGGAAGTGAACCGCTGTCGTGACGAGCGCAACAGATGTGAGCGTGCGGCGAAAACACTGGAGAACATCTCCTACTTCTGCTTCCTGCTCAGAGAGGACACGAGAGCCCACCGAGTCACGCAGTGAGCCCCAACACACACACACACAGACACACACACACACACACACACACACACACACACACACAGAGGAAGTAAGAGTCTCACGCTGGCTGAAATCATGTGTTTAAAACACGAAGCTGATCAACTTAGGCATCTTACAACAACAACGCCATTGGTCAATCCCCATCATGTGATACGGAAAGGTACCCCAGCCTGCATCACGGTCTATACCACCACTTCTGACAGTTTGTTTTGATTCTTTTGCTTGTGGATGTGGTCGTCTCCTCAGTATCATCAATCCTCAATACAACGTCATGGCAACAGATTGATTTTTCCTCCCCTGCCTGCGGTCTGATTAGGTGGCAACATTCTTGTTTCAGTGCAGGATTATACACACACATACACACACACACACACACACACACACACACACACACAGGTTGGAAGTTGCTGTGGTGTCCTGTGGCTGTGTTGCAGGAGTTCAGGTTGACCACAGGGTGGCGCTGTAGCTCTGTGTAAGTCCGTTAAGTCGGTGTCTTTTGTCCTCTTGTCGGTCGTCTGGCTCTTGTTGCTGTTTGTCCTCACGAGCTTTATGAGCTGATTGAACACTCGGGGGCACATTTCTGTGTTTGTGTGTTTGTGTCCCAGTTGTGTTGTTGATATATTTGAGTTTGTTCTGCAGTGAGTCAGTCACTTTCTCTTTCTTGTTCTTAGTCACAGTGTTTGTGCCGTCAACCTTTTATCTTTCAGGAAAAACCCATATTAAGCTTCTTATCTCCTCATGTTGGAACAAATCCCTCAAACGCCCCGGATAGAACAAACACTCTGTGCTCTGTTGTTAGTGATAGCAAAGCAGTTCAAACCAGGTTAGCCACTAAACTACTGCTGTGTGTGTGTGTGTGTGTGTGGGTGGGTGTGTGTGAATGTTTGGGTCAAACACATTCCAGGAAGTTCCCGCCCCTCTGGCTCTGGTTTCTCCTGCCTATGTTCTTCTGTTTCGTCGTCTAGCCTCGGCCTCCAAGCTACTATCCTTCACCTCCCAACGCCTCTGCTCCTACCTGTAACTCTCCAAAACTACCTCCACTGCAAATTCCTCTTCTTCTTCTTCTTCTTCACCTCCATCTTCCGTAGATTAGACGGCGGCTGCAGTTTACTTGTTCTGCTTTGCAAATGGGATTAAATGGAGTTAAAGGCGGCGCTAAAGCAGCCTGTCAGATGTAGGCCATCGCCGAGACGAGGCAAAGAGATGACGAGACAGGAATTTGATGGTAACTCTCTATGCAAATGTATGTAAATGACATGCAAATGAGGCGGTTAATGACAGCGTGAGGAGCTGCAGGGCGAGGCGACGTTTGATGTTCTGTGGCAACGTTAAAGGAGGATTTGGACCCGCGGCGCGTCGGCATTGAGTCGCAGAGGCGAGCCTGAGCCTGAAGGGACGAGTGTGCGTCTCTGAGGACAGACGGCAGGAGGACACGTCCAAACCCTGCGGCTTAGTAATTAGCAGCACCGTAAAAGAAGAATGGAACCTAAGTAAAATGTAGCTGCATGTAGAGAAGCTCAGTAAGAAGAAGAGAGAGTGACAAGAAGATCTGTGTGTGTGTGTGTGTGTGTGTGTGTGTGTGTGTGTGTGTGTGTGTGTGTGTGTGTGTGTGTGTGTGTGTGTGTGTGTGTGTGTGTGTGTGTGTGTGTGTGTGTGTGTGTGTGTGTGTGTGTGCTCCTTGCTCTCTCATCAGATCTTCTCTTGTGTTTTATTTAAAGTCATTTCTAGGTCACTTCAGATGAAAGCTTCTGCCAAATAAGTCCGTGTTCTGTTCTTATATATGTATATATAAATGTATGTATACATGAATAATCCACAACCAGAGGCCTTCATGGACACACTCAGGTCTCCACATCTGTCACATTGATCTTTATAATCAGGCGTCACTGTGCTGATGTTTGCAAACATCCGGCCACAAGCTGCAGCGGCTCAACTTCTCTTAAGTGCACTTAAGCAAGGCACACGGAGAGGAATGAGGAGTTCCTCTGTGACACAGTGGCACAAACCGCAGCCACAGGCGGCTCTGAGCTTGGACCAAATGACTTCATGGAGGTTTTTAAGAACACAATTGATGATATAAGAACATCAATTGATTGAACTCTTCTCCTATTACGATGACGCCTGCTGATGTCCCCTCTGTGAGTGGGACCCTCCCACCTGCAGATGGAGCCTCTTTGAGACGTCTCACCGGCTAGTTTCGATAAGATGGTTGCCTCCTCCAAGCCTACGACCTGCTTACTTGATCCTCTGCCTGTCCTGATAAAGCACCTATGCCCGGTACTTGGCGCCTCTTTTCTTCAAGTTCTAAACATCTTCCTCTCCACTTGGCCTCCCGCCGTCACTCTGCCGAGCATCTGAACATCCTCTGCTACCTGCATGGATCACTGCCCAAGGAGAAAGACTCTATTTAGAACTACATTTCTACTCTGCTTAACCTTGTCTCATTCTCTCTCCCTCCCTCCCTCCCTCATCCCTGTCCTGCATGCTATTCCTCAATCCATGACTTCACGTTTTGCCCTGCATGCCTGTGTACCTCTGTATAATCCCACTGGCAGTTCTTATTGCACATCCAGCCATTCGTGGAGAGGGAATCGCTCATGGAATTGCCTCTCCTGAGGTTTCTTCCTTTTCCATCAAGGTTTACTCTTGGCTTTTTCCTCGTCTTCCTTGAGAGCTTTGGGCTGGGTCGGGATGTTTTCCTGATGTTGTGGGTCTGTAAAGCCTTTGAGACATTGTGTGTTATATTAGGCTATACAAATAAACTTGACACCAATTACCCTGACCACACACACACACACACACTCTGTTTTACTGTGACTCCAAAGCAGCATACTGCAGATAGACGTCATTGCATCTCAAACCTTAAAGGCTCTGACGTGACGTGAGTCGAGCGTGACACAGTGCGACACGCGTCTGACGTGTTTGTGACACCGGAACGTCACAACTTCCTTCCAGGCTGAAACGGGCGTCTCTCTAACTAGTGTCTTTATGTAGTCGCCTCACCAGCACCCCCTAGTGTGGACAGAGAGTAAAACAAACCGCCTCAAAGAAGACAAAACACGTCCAACTGAAGATGATTCATGGTTTTATTTAGAGCTTCCGACACAGAACCAATCCACAGCTGAGATGTTTGGCAGTGATTGATCTACTCTGCAGTCAGACGTGAGGGTTTGGTTTCAGTATAATCGTCTTTATTAGCTGAAGAACAGACACCATGAACACAGACCATAAAACAAAACTTTATATTTATAGGAAACAATTCAAAAGGTCTGCTGTTGATATGTTGTGGGCGTGGCCTGTCAGACGGCGAGGGCGTCGTGTGGAGAGCGGCAACAAAACTCAATTTAAAACAGCATCAAACAAAACTGCAAACTACACCACAGCAAACAAGAAGTAAAGTTAATGTAAAGGTTAGGGGTTAGATTCTGAAGCAGCAGCAAGGAAACAGGAGGAATGGAGAGAATTCCCTTTTTTTTTTCAAAGTTCACTCATCTAAAATCAGCTGGGTAAGCGTTCACATTAGTCACGTTTGCGTTTACATCACCCAGGCTTCTACACAGAGACACACACACACACACACACACACACACCTCAGATAAAACTCAACAAGCTGAATATACAGAACTCAAGTGTGAGGAGGAGGAGAAGACAGCAGAGTCACACATGGCCTCTATCGCACTGTACGATATCAAGAATGAAGAGGAGGAGGAGGAAGAGTAGCAGTGGTTAGGAACGAGTCAGTGGCTTCCTAACGAGGCGATGAAGTGAGGTACACACAGAGTGGTTAATAGAGGCTCTTTGCAGCAGCTTCACCTCCTCACTGGTTACATGTGCAAAGCTACAGTGCATGGAATCTTAACGTGGCGGCGCTTTCCTTTGTGGCGCCGGCAGCGATTTCCCCTGGTGGGAAATGACTGCAGGCCTCCGGGCGAACCCCGCTGACCGCCACAGGGGCGCGGTTGTTTTGCTTTAGCGGTCACTTTAACCACCAACCAAACAGGATGTGAAGGATTTATTGAAAACTATGTTTCCTTTCAAACACGACACTCATGGCTTCATGTCGGGCCTGGCTGGTAAAATGAGGGGAATGTGTGGGGACGCACGCACGCACACACGCGGGTGAGGTGAGGTGATGAGATCAGTAGTTTATCTTCCTGGCTTCCCCCTGGTCACTGAGCAGACAGAGCAGCTCCTCAGTGTCCCTCTGTGCGGCCCTCTGGCAGAGCAGCTCCCGCCTCTGCCGGGCCTCACTGGTACACCTGCACGTGTCCGTGTAAAGAGGTGGTGTTCCCCCCACAGTCCACGTACTGGTACATCTCCTGGGAGACCTGCTCGGCGTGGCCAAAGTACGACGTCGTCACCGTCACCCTGGACAAGGAGAACGCCTCTGATTAGACCAGACCTCATCTAATCTAACACATCAGCTGAGCCTCTCTGTAAGTCAGGAGTGTGAGGAAGTCAGGCTCATTCCAGCTGAGCGGTTTGAGTTCAGACGGCTGAATGAACCTGACTGATCAGAAGGAACCGGACCACAGAGACCAGGACGTAGATGAAAGTCGGCCTCATGATTAGAAGATGAGACTACAAATCAAAGTCCAATTTGTACCTGTGACAAGCCGAAGAGTTTGGTTCCATATAAATAATGTTAATAACACAGACTCAGACGGGGGAAACGTTTAGTTTGGGGGTTTTTGTAATTGTGAAGTCACAGAAATGGATCCCTATGACATCACAAGGTTACTTTAAAGCCAAACAAAGCCACTTTATGAACTTTGTAGCAAATCCACCCCCTGATCCTTGGTTCCAGTTCTTCTGCCTCAGATATGCTCTTATTGTGTAATTCCTGATGCGCTTGACCGTCACCGTTCATTTTCAAGTGACCGAGTGGCACAAAGGCCCGAGTGTCTCTGCTGTGGGGCAGAAGGAGAGGGCGGGGCTATGTGAGGGGCGGAGCTATGAGAGGGGCCGACGCAGAGGACAAAACAAACGCAGCCGAGCTCAGTGAAGTGAAGAAAGAAACACTTACTGCATCATCACCACAATGTTGTGCACTTTGATGGTGGGCAGGGTGCAGTAGTCACTGAAAGAAGAGGAGAAGAAGAAGAAGAAGAGTTTCATTATGAGGACACATGAGCCCTGAGGACATTTCTGCTTTAGTTTGGTTCAGACACTCACAACATGTAGCTCATCTCATCAGCTATGGTGGTGGGAACGGTGTAATCAATCTGCAATGATTGACAAGGAAACAGAGCGTCAAGGGCGCAGACGGGCAGACAGACAGGCAGGCAGACAGGCTGTTTATCTGAAACTCTGTTGACTTTGTGGCTTCAGAGGGCAAAAGTTAATAAATTGCACTTTTTCCTTTGAGCAGCTATGATTGTTGGCCTCAGAGATCTTTGACCCACTGGACTCACCTCCCCTTTGAGTTGAGTGTGTGTGTGAGTGTGTGTGAGTGTGTGTGTGTGTGTGGAACTACCTGCCGCTCGTCCAGAGGAGAGATCACTGTGTTGTTGCTGTACTTTGCCTTCCCTATCACCGTCTTGGAGAACTGAACCTGGGCCGTGATGTTGGTCATTGATATGGAGTAGTAGTTGTTATTGGTGATGTTCAGTGTGTTCTGAGTGGACACACACACACACACACACACGTGATGAAATCAATAGTGACATTTGTAACTTTGACCAACCTCAGTGAACCTCATCTCTGAGGGTCTGAGTGAGGGGACAGACTCTTACTGTGATGTTGAGATAGACGATCCGTCTCTCCTGGTCGTAGGACACAAAGGCAGACTTCACCCCGACGTAGGAGACGTCAATGGAGCGAGGGAAGAGGAAGAAGACGGCCAGGCCCGACAGCAGCAGGCACAGGGCGACAGATATGGAGACATAGAGCTTCCTGTGAGGAGACGGAGGGGGACAGAGACGTGAGACCGCCTGAAGGCCGCTGACAACACAGCTGATCAGCCTGAGTCCACTTACGTCCTGCTTGGCCTGAGCCTTTGGTCGCTGTAAGGAATCAAAGCCACCAGCTGGTTCTCCTGACCTGAGAGATCAGACATGAGACAGATTAGCACCACCGTTCCTTAGAAACATGAGGGGAAACAACAAGAAGAAGGAAACGTTCCCTTCCTGCAGCACACCAACACAAACCAGCATGCAGAGTAATGACATCATCAGAATCACTAAACTAACTCAGCTATCTCTTCTTTACTTCCTGTTTGACTGAAGTGGCGTCTGTCTGTCTCCTATAGAGCCGAGGACAGACAGACAGGCAGACACGCCTACACACAGGTGGACCTTGACACTTATAGAACGATGACTGGTGCTTGGTAAACATGAACATGCATGTGGAGTTTGTTGACTTAAGGTTCCTGTGTGTGTGTGTGTGTGTGTGTGTGTGTGTGTGTGTGTGTGTGTGTGTGCGTGTGTGTGCGTGCTGTTATCATTGCTGACTGGTGAAGTTTGGAGTCACTAAGAAGCTCAATCAGCACCCAGAGTGAGGTTTAGTGTCTCACCCCTTGGGATCCGGCCCGTCCCCTGGCAGGTGGGACAGGTGACGCTGTCCCGGCCGGTGAATTCCACGTAGGGGAACTGGGACACGTCTCCGTGCTTTGAGTCCTCTTCGCCATTGGAGTCTTTGTACTCCTCGCCGGTGGTCAGGGCGTCCTGGTCGTCCTTCTGCTTGGCCAGGTGTGAGTGGGCCCTGCCCATGGCTGCAGCTGTCTGTGGAGAGGAGGGGGAGTCAAGCAGGTGCAGCAGGACAGGTGGACTAACCACATGCCAGACTGCTCAATGAGGCATCTAGGGAATACCTCCATGGGGAGGAAACGTGTGTGTGTATGTATGTGTGTGTGTGTGTGTCGTCACAAATGAAAAATCCTCTTAATGCCTCTGAGTCACAGAGTGGCTGTGGCTGTGAACATTACATCATCATGACTGCCTGAAGGTCCTAAGCCTGTATTTAACTGGATCATTAGATAACTGAGTCTTTATATCAGAGCAGAACAGCACCACAGTCTGGACCTCCACTGGTCTTCAGTTCAAACTAATCATTAGGTATGGTGTTTCAGTGTGAGCGGCAGTGCTGTGTGTTTATCTGGACATGTTGCTGCCATGTGAAAGTTCAGTTTGTTCCCTGTTGATGTAATCAGCCCTGCATTCTGCCCGTGTGTGTGTGTGTGTGTGTGTGTGTGTAACTAGCGGCCATTCCGACACATTTCGCTGTTTCTGTGATCGATATTTACATTTTAGTGATCACAACATAAATGGTCGCCGTTATATTAACATGACGCTTCATTGATTTAGTCTGAATTCTTTTCTCGGGCGTTGATGCGCGCGCGGCGTCACTGTCACGTCGTGTTAAGCTAAAGACCATGGAGCCAGACAGAGCGACACGGGAAACATTAGCTTCATCACGGGCTGTTGCTTCGACATGTCACTGCAGTGTGTGTGTGTGTGTGTCCTGGCCGCCATGCTGCTGCTGCCACTCAGGCTCAGCTAGAACACAGCGTACCAGCCGGATGACGCGCTAAAATAACCGATCATATTCTCACCGAAACACCGACATGTCGAGTGTATCTGTGTGTGTTGATGAACAAATGTGTTCTAGTTACGTATCGAGTCGTCCTGCTGTTCAATTATGCAGAAGAATCGACGCAGCGCCGCGTTTCAGCACCGACAGACGACAAAACCAAAAACGTTCATCTGCCGCGCAGCCTGACAGTCAGACTCCATGTTTCCCCTCCGTGTTTCCTCCGTGTTTCCTCTCCGTGTGGCTGTGGGCTTCTTACCTTTGCGGTGTTTTATTTACTTTATCATCCGCCGGAGCTCCGTGGTTTGTTGTGTTGTGTTCCAAAAGAAGCTGAGGCCGATGACAAAGACGCCCCGCCCCCCTTGGCTCCTGATTGGACGCCCCGCCCTCCGCCCTCCTGATTGGACGCTTAGGTGGTGACTAGCTGGCCGAAGTGCTGATGGGCAAACTGAACGGTGTGTGTTTCTGCTAAATACAGCCTCATGCAGGTTTATGAGTGATGATTCACAATAGAAACAACTCAGCATCACTACCGTGCATTATATAATAACTGTGTATTCTACTGAAATAAGTTACCATAACTTTACGCTGAAAATAGCATTTAATGTATTTAGGTCACCGTTAACGTGTGATGATGTGTGGCAGACACAAGGCAAGTTTCTATAGCAACAGCATAGCGTCTTACTACAGAGATAACACCCATAGGTACAGGTTAGTGTGCAGTCAGGAGTCAGTATGATGTCAGTATGATGTCACATTTAACAAGAAACAGGAAAGATGGCTGTGCTTTTACTATGAGGACCTAATTGGACACGTGCAGAGCTTGAATTCCACAATGATGAGGAAATGAAATTCATATTAAATATTCAGTACAGTGGCTTCCCTTAGTGGAGAGCTGCAGGAGTACGAATGTAAGCAGACAGATTAGCAAAGTTTAACATGGATTCAAACTCAGAACAGCTCAGCCACATCAAACACACAGGAAACAGAGTACATGTGAAGCATCCTCACACCCTATGACCCCAGGAGTGACATCTGCTCATAGGTCACATCTACAGGAACAATATTGTTTTTGTTACTTGACTTCTGAGCCAGGAATGAATGAAAAATCAGCATGAAGAGAAACCACACAAACCATGTAAATAACTATTTGTTCTCAAAGCCAACATGAATCGGTCCCTCAGATCACGTGGCACCAGTGTTTGTCCCCCCCCACACACACACAGGCTGAATTCTCGAGGACGCTGCACTTCCTGGAACATCTTGTCAGCTGACGGAAAACGTCGCGAGCGAAGTTTCCAGTCTGAGTGAGCGGTGACACAGTGGCTGCCATTGTAACTTTGAATCAGATGGCTTCTCACCACATTAGTCCCCTAAGGAAGTAGGAACAGATGCTTCCCAGCGGAACAGGCAGCAGCTCCATGAACGCACCGACAGATGGGAGGAGGACTGGTAATTACTGAAGACTCTCAAGATTCAGTTTGAGGGCACGTTCAAGGAATATCAAATGGCACCAATGTTGTGTTGGGAGCTCCATTTTGAGTTTGGGTTAGTTTAGACTTTATGTGTGTGTGTGAGAGAGCAGCGGTGCATCTCTGCTTGAGCTCATACCTACGTCGCTCTGGAGAATAGAGTCGATGTAGAGGAAGTGGCATGTCTTACTTCCCTTTATCTTAAATGGGTGGACTTACCTTTATATCCTATTCTAACAAACATTTATTCATTGAAGCAAACTCTTTCTCTGCACCAGACGATAAGGATTCTGTTCCAGTTGGGGGCCATTTTGTTTTATATTGTTTTTCAGATTGTGGAGCTGTTTCTCTTTCTTCTTCTTCTCTGCATTAGGAGTTGTTGAGTGCAGTGTTAAATTAGGCCGGCTCGATAAGAGAAAAGAATAGTTAGCATTTTAAAGCCGGGCACACTTAAGCTTCTCTCTCTCTCTCTCTCTCTCTCTCTCTCTACCCACTAGTTTTGAATAAACATTACAATTCCCTGTGTGTTCTAAAATAACGACTTCCTGAAATGTAATTGATTTACCAGTTTTGTTGTTTTGGTAATGTGATGGGCTTCTTTAAAGTTTCTCCCTTTCACGTTAGCAACAAAGCTATTATCAGTTACTAATGTAATGGGGAGTTACGGGAGATTAAGTCAAGAATTACTGCTCCTTCCCTAAATGAGATGGACTCGCTCCCGTGGCCCGGGAATAAAATCTAGCCGAGTAAAACTAGGAACACTTGGAGGTTCACTCCAGCGGATACTAAAGGACGGGTTGAGTATCTAACTCAAATAAATGGAGTTAAATGTTTTTAATGTTGTTAAATGTGTTTTCTCGACTCTCCTTTTCCTGTTAGAGCTCAGCCTCTGAGTGTGTGTGTCTGTGTGTGTGTGTGAGTCCTCCACCAGCCAGATGATGGCAGTGTGCTGCCACGTGTAGCTGTGACTAAGCAGTCAGGCTCAGTGTTCCTCAGCAATCATTACTCCCAGTGAGTAAACAAGCAAATAATCTGATAATAGATTTTTGTAATGGCTTTAATCTTTCTACACATTCAGAGCAAACTCTCTGAATAATTCATCGCCCGTGGAACCGAGGGGATCGCACACTTATCAAACGCTTATTGAAAATCATAATAACAGCTAATGCTAATGCAGCCAGTGTGCAGGAGGCAGACTTGGGTCAAGCAGTATTTGCAATCACTAATGAGCATTATTCAGACCTTCAGCTGAGCCTGACCTGCTTATTCAGGACACAGATTGTCAGCTTCTCACAGCCGCAGCAGAGTTTGACCTTTTGCTTTCACGTTGCATTAAAGGCAGCGCAGCAAACTGAGACACGTCTGACGCAACTGTGACACCACAGCCGATTGGTCGGAATATCTGCCGGTCTAATTTGACTCCCATTGGCTGCGTTGCCGTGTTATTGCTCCATTTCCCCGCCAACCAGCACATGATGATGCGGCAACTCTACAAACGCCTGCACAGATGTCAACACAGGGGAATTTGTCCTTTTTGTCCTCCCACCTTTCTGGACCACACTGGTGCTCCTCACTGTTGTGCTGTAATTGGCTGCCAAACGTGAGTGGGCGTGGCTTATTCTTCAAAGCCTGCTGCGCCTCATGAATGAAGGAGATAGCTGAATATGAGCGCAGCACTGTGGGGGATTTAACTCCCCCCCCCTCCCCCATCCCATCCTGCACCTGTCCTGATCTCTACTGTGTGTATGGGTAGAGCAATAGAGCGGCAGGGCTCTGGATGGTAGAGCGGCCACCTAGATTGGAAGGTTCCTGCTTCTTCATGCACATTAGCATGAGTTCCAGCTGCAAATGTGTTATATTTGACATTGGAAGCATGATTGACAGCTGATCTGAATGTCCCCGCCTGTGGAGCCGTAAAGCCGCCCAGCCGTTTCCTCTTCATTCATGATGTCACCGCCTGCCTGACAAACTAAACAACAAACTAGAAAGAGAAAATGCAAAAGGAACGGCTCTAACTCTGTTTTTGTTAGAGTAACATTGTTTGTGTCCTCTGGGGGAAACGTTTAGCTTCCTTCCTTCTTCCTTCCCCCCTCGCTCTCTGATGAGTTGGCCAGTCTTCCATTCTGTCCCTCCACCGTCACCGCTGCTTACAGAAGCCACGCAGCCGTGCGGCGCACAGAGGGGACCCATTCCATTTGAATTACGGCGAGGCACAAGTCTGAGGAGGCAGGTTAAAAGTGTCAGCCGCTGGCCCCGGTCTGCTGTGTGAGGAAACCGCCTGCACGGCTCAGATAAGAGGGAGCAAGTGGGGAGGACACGACGGGGCCGCTTCAGGTGTCAGCACTTCAAACCACAGGCGCAGCTTCAGAGGGAATGTGGAACAATCCCAAATTGCAGAGGTGAAGTTGTGGATAGTCCCAGTTTGTAGGATGTGAGGTCTGTGGTCGACTGAACCTAAAGGAAATGGAAAATGAACGGTTGGTATGGCGACGGAACGGATTCCTGCTCTCGGAGGCTGTTTTTGTCTCCTTTTGTCTCCTCAGAAACAATCGGCCTCATGTTTAGTCCGTGTTGTTCTCTTTGTATCTCACAGCATTGCGGTGTTAGTTTGAGTTATGGGAGGTGATTAAACATGAGGACACACTCTCTGTTTCCCTCTTAGTGTTTATGAGCAGCAGGCCTGTCTGCTTTAATGTGTGTGAGCTTTGCTCCAGGTAGGAGCTGGTTTAAGGCTGAGGAAGTGAGCTCCAGCACTAAATAAACCAGAGTGCCCTGAGCGGTGGGAGCTTCATTAATAAGCCTTAAACTGCCACACTTCTGTTTTTAATAACTTAGCAATGAGGCCAATATTTAAGTCCAATTAAAGTTTAAATGGGAGAAAATAAACACATCTCTGTGTGCTGCAACTCACAATAGAGCCGGGAAAAATGTGTCTCTAGCATTGTTGTCATAGAGACCCAGACAGAGTTCTGACTACAGCACACACAACGTACACACACACACACATTTCCATTGTCTTATTTTCATTTATGGCTCTATTACTACTACTTCTACTAAACCTGAATTTTTTAAGACCTTCGCTTAATTGCTGGAGCACCACTGTGCACACTGAGTGAATACAGTCACCCTCTTTAAGCTCCCTAACCACCAACGCCCACCTGAGCCTCACAGATCCATGGTGGGCGTGTCTCTATGACATCATAAACACACTCATACTTTAACATGACAGCGTCTCAGTCCTCACCCTGAACTCTGAGCTTCTTAGAGGAAATGAGAGCGACGTCCCGCTGCAATAAGAGCGGAGAGATTCATGCTGCACACGACTCAGCTAACATTGATATGCAGCGGAAAAAAAGAGCAAAGCGTTGAGAAAGGGATCAACAAATCCGCCCGGCGACTGAACATAATGTATGAGTCGGCTAAATGTGTCGAACAAATTGAGCCCTGGATTGCAGAACGTTGGGATTCTGGCTGTGAAGGGACCGAGCGTCTAAAGGAAACGGAAACCTGTTGGTAAATTGATATGAAGCTGTAGGTTTGCTGATGCTGACTCGACCTTTTGTCCTTCAACATGTTAAAGAACCTACTTTGCTTAGCAACGCATCTCCCTACATGGAAGTGTGAAACAATCTGTCAGAGCTTTGACCTCCATTACATTCAGATTTGGTAGCAGAGATGTTTTTATTTCCTCTCTAAACAAGAACACTTAGTCCCCGAGCAGCAACTTCTCTATTTTTAGACGGCAGCAAAAACAACAACAACAGAATGAGGAGGAAGAAGAAGAAGAAGAAGAGCACTGTTTGTTGGCTGCAGAGAGGAATAGCAGGGATGTGATCCAGCAGGGGCGCCGATGCTTCCAGGGACTGAACCGCTGCTCTGGAACGAGCGCAGACCACAGCAGGGAAGCTGCTTAATCATTCCGTGCAGATCTTTTGTTTTCCTCGTTTTCGCCCCCCCCCCCCTGCAGCCGACACTCCATTCAGCTCGGGCCGCCTCGTCCAGCGGCGTTCACGTCTGTGCCACTTTGACAGGAAGCTGGTTCAGGCACGCACGCCAGCGATCCGGGCGGAGGTGAGGGCTTCATGCATCGGGTCAACCAGTCCGTCCCCATTTGTCTGCGGCCTGGGTCTAAAATCGAGACCCAACTTCCTCCGTTTCCCCTTTGATGTCTGAGTGTGGCCTGGTTGAGCCGCGGGTCGGTTCTTCCCTCAGCGTTTGTCTGGAGGCTGATGGTTATTTTTTGTCGTCCCCGAGCAGCGAGCAGCACGTCTGATGAGCTCCTGTTTGATTCCGGCCCGTTGATCTATTTAAAAAGAAATGGAACGCTCCTCTCAGGCTGGAATGAAGCACAAGCATGAGAGTTTGGAGTGAGGAGTTAGTTTACTTTGACATATCTGACACTTGACAGGAAGTTGAAAAACAGAATCGGTGTGCTGATCTATGCAGCAAAAAGCTCAGTGTGAGCGGAGAGGATGCGGGTGTCTCTAGATCATCCATCGTCTTCTCTGGCTGTCCTGTGGTCTAATTGGGCTCCAGCCCGGGTGCAAGGTCAATTACCCAGCCAATGGCCTGGAGAGGATCTAATCCCTCTCACCCTGCAGAGGTGGAAACTGCACTTCCCACCTAAAGCTTCACACCGGGGGAAGACGCCACATTTACTTAATGAGGTGTCGGAGTTTGACCCGCGCTCTTAAAACTCTGACTTTACCAAACGCTTAACTGTGAAGTTAACTCAAACTGAACACTTCATTATCCACCCGTCAGGAATGATCTTTAAATCAGGAATCAAGGGGATCGGGATGCTGGAGAAGTCGGGCAGGGTTGGGATTTAGTAGTAAACTGGGCTGGAAGCTTCGATCAGAGATTGATGGGTGTTGTTGTGTTCAGGAACATCACATTTGCTACCTTATGTCATCATTTTGTAGGTCAGAATGTGAAGAGAAGGTTCAGCTGACATGAGTAGGAGCTGAAGCACAGGTGGGACTTGCTGCCTTCACCTCCGATCGGCCCCAGCACCTTTGAATTCACTAACATGCAGCTTGATGAGGGGACATGAACGCTGGTCCAGAGGTGTGAAGGTCTGGACTCTCCTCTCTGACTCTCTGGATTCTAAAGGCTGCTTATCAAAGTGCTTCATGATTGTTTCTCCACCTTTTGAAGATTTGTCCAGAGAGTCGTAGCTCAGAATAAGAAGAAGAGCTTATGTCATCAGGGACAATTTGACCTCTGCTGATTAGGGACTCCTTTATTCATTCATTCATAGCTCCGTCTCCACATTTACATTCACCAGCAGAGGCAGGGTAGCTTCTGTGTAACATTCTATTACGTCTCATCTGGAATCTATCCTGAAACGGGAGACATCTCTGTAATCCATTTCTGTCAGAGAACTCCTGGAGACAAGGGAGACGTCTTTCTGAACAAGAAGGTCAAAGCCAGGGCAGAGCGCAGGATGAGGGATTACAAGAAACGCAACCAAAACAGAAACTCCAAGTCAAGTATCAGACGGAAACAAAGCAGGAGGGAAAAGAGCAGAGAACTAAAAGAGCTCAGGCGTGTGAAGGAAACCCAGAGAGGAGAGGAAGACTTCAAACAGTACCAGCACTCAAACTGAGACTAACAAGACGATCCGGCCGCGGAACAAAGGGGAGCAGGCAGGTAATCCACTAATGAGGAGGGATCAGGTGTGTGTGTGTGTGTGTGTGTGTGTGTGTGGAGCCGGGGACAGACGAGGCGAGCTGATTGGCTGATGGAGACTCGGTACAGGACTCTGCACCTCAGCAGGTCCTGGGTTCTGACCTCAGGACCCCCTAAGAGTCCAGACCTCCATTAGATTTGGTATTAAGCAAACTGTCGTGAGTCCAGTTGGTCCCAGTTTCCTGTTTATTGACTTGTAAACAATCATCACAATGACCTGATGACAGACAGAGCAGCCGGCCTGTCGTGTCGTCAAATCATCAAAACCCAAAGAGCAACAGAGAGGAAACAGACACCATGACCCAAATCACTGTGAACTCTTTAGGAGAGAATGTGAGCGTCACCCTGCCAGGGAATGAGACCGTGTTATAGCTCCGCCTCTCCTCGCTGCTGTACTTTAGCGTTAAGAAGCTGTAAGAATTCCTTCTAATGGTGACGTTTCCCCCTATATATGCTAATTAGCCTGATGAGATGAAGTCTAACGGAACACACACACACACACACACAAACACACACACACACACACACACACACACACACACACACACACACACACACACACAAACCTCCTAATGCTGGGGTGTGATGGCGCTCTGGTTGCTGTTGGAGTCTCAGTGAAGACGCACGGCGACGCCACATTGAGGAGTTAATGAGCTTTACATAGCAACACACACACACACGCTCATGCACACTGACACACACACACACACACACACACACAGGCTGTCGCCGAGAGCGTGCACACACATAAAAACTCTACACACTCAATAAAACATCCACCCACACACACACACACAAACACACACACACACACACACAGACATTCCTGCCTGTCAGATCATATTAACATCAGGTCAGGGTGCTTTTTTGAACTGGTTGCTATGGCAGCAGCGAGGAGGAAAAATGGCGGTGTGTGAGTGTTTCCTACAGGCATCTTCAGCAGCAGCAGCAGCAGGAACACGGCACACTGCTTCCTCGACGCCGCGGCAGAGCGCCACGGAGAGAACGAGGAGAGAACGAGGAGGGAATCTAAAAACACGGAGCTGAAATGGAAATGAGAGTAAAAGGGTTCAGGCACCTCGCCGCTTCCATTAAGAGAGGAAGAGGAAAGAGCCCAGATAAAGTTGATTCACTTCATCTCCCTGGTTGAGGTTATCTGCGTGATCGTGTTAAGTGCTGGATGCGATCGTGAAATTGCCTGCGTGAGTGTGAAGTTATTTTAAAGTACACCGATCGCTCGCTTTGCTCCGCTCTTCATCCCGCTTCATCCCCGTTTCCCTCTGCTGGAGTTTAGATGAATAATTTAACTCCTGGAAGAGAAGTTTCACGCATTTTTTGGCCCGAGAACTTTAAATCAGTGGTGTGTTATGTTGTGTTTATGATGGGGAGTACCTGTGAGGGCCTGTTTACACTCAGTGTGCACAGCAGTGAGAGCAGGATTGGATGGGATGTGGGTTTTTTTTGCATTTGAAACCTTTGTACAGGTTTCAGTCTCAACTCTTAAATGAAGATAAGTGTGTGTGTGTAATTAACGTGCCCCTAACAGTCAATCTCCAAAAACTAAATGACCAGGATGTTTGGTTTTAGCTTCAAAGCGAACGTGGAGTCAAACTGGAAACACAAGATGAAGAAAAGACGAGCAGGAAGTGACAAACGCAGAGGAAGAGCACGTTCCTCTGAGCTCCTCACTGTGTGTGTGTGTGTGTCTGAAGTTAACAATAGGTGTGATGCTGTGTGTGTGTGTGTGTGTGTGTGTGTGTGTGTGTGTGTGTGTGTGTGTGTGAAGGCAGAGATTAGTCATTTTTATTTTCCCGCCACAGAAGCCCCCCACGAAACAGAAACCATATCCGACCTCATTCTGCCCGTTTTGGGTCGGGTTTCAAAGCGACTCTGACCCACATTTACTCCTCATCTTCATCTTCAGCCTCTCTAAGCAAACGAAGTCCCTTGTTTGTTTTCAGCGTTGTGTTTTTTTGTGCGTCTGCGTGTCAGCAGAGAGGAAACCGGAGCGCCTTTTGTTGAAGCCAAAATGAGATCAAAGAAAGACTCTCCACACGCTCGCCCACACACAAACACACACACACACACACACACTTCTACACATATTTACCACCGAGCCGTTGCCAAATCCTTATGTATCTGCAAAATTCCCCAGCATACTTGTTTGTATTGAGGTGAAGGAGGAAGAGGAAACAGCAGCGCTCCTGTTTATCTTACAGATCAACCTGTTTCTATGATAACCATTTTAATTAGCAGCACACACACCTTTCTCCACACGGTTGAATGTGAGAACGTGTGTGTGTGTGTGTGTGTGTGTGTGCGTCTGGTGAAATGAGAGCATGTAAGAGGTTGCAGGCAGTAAATTGAGCGGGCAGGTGAGTGTGCAGATTGATTGGTTCCGCCTGATGAGGGAGCCACACACACACTCTCTCACACACACACACACACACACGGCGGGCACGCTTGATGCCGTTTCATGATGCAGCTTCATTTCCACTTGAACCACTTGAAGCGATTTCTGTTTACAAATCACGCAAACTCAATGTTTACGCCTTTAATCCTGTTAATGAGAGTAAACTTCCTCTCCAACGTTTACTCTGTGCCGTCTCGTACGGAGGGGTGCGTTTGTTTTACATTCAGGGCGTTAGATTGTAGTGAAACCTTCAGATGAACGTCTGCAGGTGAGCGCCGGCTCCTTAGTGCCGTTATGTTTTTATTACTGGACCTTGTGGAAATTATTTCTGGGTCCTTTCTTCTCTGTTTGTTGAGTTAGGAGCTTTAAGTGCTGAATCGTGACTCCCCAACGCCGTGATGAAGAGGAGCAGTTACAGCTGGAGCGCCCCCTAGAGACCACAGCACACAGGGCAAGCAAAGCAAAGCAAATGAACAAACCCTCACCTTCCTCTAAGTGATCTTACTTGAGCAGAGAGGAGACGAGAGAAGCAAAGTCACGTTTAAATCTTCATCATAAATCACACGGTTAAAAATAAGAAGCTAAATAAAAGCGTGAGATCGAGATGAAGATGTTATTTATTGCACCTGGAGGAAAATGAGACACACACACACACACACAGGCTCAAAGCACTTAAAGACGAAAGATGTGAACATTAACATGCCCCCAAAGCCCCGCCCCCCCCATAGCCCCGCCCCCTTCATACTGGCTTCAGACCTTCTGACCACAGACCTCCATCAGTGTGAAGCCTGACACACACAGGTACTATGAAAACTGAAGAAGTGCTACTGAGGATCTGACCCCACCCCCTCCCCCCCAGCAGTGTGGGTGCATTGCCTAAACAAAGGCCCCTGATCCCCGGGCCGTGACCTCATACGGCCCCCAGCCTCCCTGTGAGCTCCTTCCTGTGTGTGTGTGTGTGTGTGTGGGTGATGTGAGGTGAAGCTTTGTTCCCAGCGAGTCGTCTGATTCGGTGATGTGAGGTGAAGCTTTGTTCCCAGCGAGTCGTCTGATTCTCTGGCAGATGTTCTCCTGTAATGATTGTATAAAATATTTGAGTCTAGCCCGCTCCCATAGTCCCAGACACACAGACACACACACACACACACACACACACACACACACACACACACACACACACAAAAGCAAACGTCTGTAGCGGCTGATTGCATTAATATTCAGCCTTGACCCGTCGTGGCTTTAGTGCCGGCGTCAACATATTAATCAAGGTGTTCATCAATTGATTGAACCTCCGTTTCCCTGCAGCGGAGGGTGAAAGTCAAGTCTGGGTCGAGGAGTTCATTAATCAATGCTCGGCTAAATAAGGGAGCAGAAGCTTTTACTCTTTTTTTTCAAGGGAAAACGACGTAATGTGTCCGGATGGCGTGACCCAGCCTCATCAGGCTAATTGGTTTTGGCGTTTGACCACTCGCTGAGGACAGCTGAGAGTGGTCAGCTGGATGAGACAAAGCTCTTAATCATGAGGGGCCATTCTCTCTGCAAGTGTGTGTCTATGTGTGTGTGTGTGTGTGTGTGTGTGTGTGCAATGCTACACTTTGTCACTTCACCGTCTTCACCACTTCACTTGCCGCCAAAATATTGACAACGTGTTGTGTTAGCAGTCCTCAGAATGTGTGTGTGTGTTTGACTGACTGAGCTGCATTCCAGAGATGAGAGATCCCACACACACTCTGGAATCTCCTCTAAGTAGGATGAGGATGTGTGTGTGTATGTGTGTGTGTGTGTCTTAAGCTGCATTTGAGGTTGGCTGTCACACACAGTAAGCCGGCCTAAGATGTTTGTTTATGTGTGTGTGTTACAAAGAGAGGGATGAAAAAACAGCCGTGTGTGTGTGTGTGTGTGTGTTTGCTGCCCTGGCACGCATTCATATTGCATTGGATGGAAGGCCGTGGGCGAGCGGAGCCAGAGAGGGCGATGGTGTTCAGACCAGCGGGCTTCCTGTTCCTGTTCCTGTTCATGTTCTCACAGCTGCTGGTGTTTCTGTAGATCCTTTAGCTCAGTAAACATTTATCTCTCCATGGCTTTTGGTCAAAAGTTTGTAAACGTCAGGAGTCCTTTTCCCGGCCGGCACGTCAGGACTCAGGGTGAGGGTGAAGACGTGGGAGCACTCTGACCTCACAGCTGATCTCATTAAGCCATTACCCACCGTCTGCTTACCTGAAGGTTCTTTAGGATGGATTACAGCTCCTTTACTCAGAGAGGAGAGGAGAGGAGTCAGATCATCCAGGAGGAGGAGAGGGGTGCACGTCCCAATGTTTGCTCATCAGGGCTCGGCTACGGGAAGCAAATATGGAGGAGTCTGCCTGAATTAGAGCTTTACTACATGAGGCAAGGCTGTGTACAATGTCTGCCTGATTAGCTTTCATATACTGTCAGAGGCTTCAAAGGGCTTTAATTAACACTCCACGCCATTTGCGTCTTTGTTTGATACACACAGTGGTTTTGCAAGCGGCGCTGCTCAGATTCTAGCTTTAATAGAAGCGGGACAGTGTGAAGGCTGGAGCAGTGAAGTGTCCCCAGTCAGCTGGCAAACACTTCAGCTACTAATGTGTTTACTTCCACAGTTACCATCAACACCAGTCAACTTACAGATCTCTGTGTTGTTGTGATGCTGACTGTGGAGCTGCAGCGAGAAATCATATCAATCAGGATCGGTTAGAAGGTCCGGTCCCTCTGAAGGTGGCATCCAAGGCCCCAGGACACAGAGGTCCAGACCCAGATCACCCTGGAAGTTCCTGTCCCTAGAAACATCTTGGGATCGACCAGGAAGAAGCTCTAGAACCTGTGCCCAGGAGAGGAACATCTGGGCTAGTTTGCTTAGCCTGCTAACTCCAATGTCAAGAGATCTCTCTTGTACAAAGTGACCAGGTGGCATAAACAGCATCAATGCTTCAAATGAATCCCTGTAGCTGCCATCTTAGCTGGATGTGCCTCCAACATTACGTAGACCTAGCTGTCAGATTGAGGTAACGTCTCGTCATGGAGACGCCTGGCTGCTGTGAGCGTCCCTGGTGTTCTTTGAGCAGATGTTTGATCATCACCTATGGAAACCCCATCAGACCCAGGTGACAGACTCAGTGTAAAGCCTCTGGAGCTCTGGCAGCGTGCCTGAGTTCCATCAGAGCAGCAGATTGGAGCTTATTAAGTCCTGACTAAACAAAGACGGCTTTTATTGCGACCGCCGCCAGATTCTTCATGATTAGTTTAAACTCACCGAGAGAGACGAACGCATTCGCTTCCAAATCATATTTCTGCACGTTTGACGAGGAGGCGAGCGCGGCGGCGTCCTGCGGTGCCGAGGCAGAGGAGTTATTGGATATGAGCTGATTGATTTTGCTGTTATTGCCTTTGTTATTGTGTTTGTATCGCTTTACCTCAACATCTCATCACAGGAAGTAAAGTTTAGAGGAGTCAGGGGGGACCAAGACCTGGACCTGGACCTGGACCTGGACATGCTGAGCCTCACGGACACCAGCGCACCCAACAAAGCAGTGTGTGTGTGTTTGAACGTGAAAGCTTGCAGTGTTGTTGTATCGTCTGTCCTCTGACATGTGACGATCCTGACATGAGTCACCTTCAGGAGACCTTGACTCGAGCATCCGTGTCAATCGTCGTCATCATCACCACCGTGCTCTATGAGTCACGTTGGCCCCCTCCAGGCTCACAGGCCGACGTTACTCACTCCACGGTGAGATGGTCCATGTTGATGTTAGAGGTGTCACCCTTCCCTCAGTCGTGTTGGTTGTCATCGCTCCCAGAATCCTTTGCAATCCCAGAGTGTGAAAGACCTGGGCCCTTCCTCAGCACACAACCCCACCACCAAGCCCGTCCCTGGACCTCACATGGCTTTACCTTGACTTTAGCTTGGTGCATCTTGAAAATGTGTAATGGAAACACTTTAAAGATTTATGATGATGATGCTTGAGGTTAATTTAATTTGTAAAATGGTAAGAGAGGAGGTGAGACAGCTGGCGCCCCCTGCTGTTCAGCAGAGGGCAGAGAGGAAACAGCAGGCAGGACATCTGATAATGGAAACACTGACAACTCACACTTGGCTTTAATCCACTCTTTTCTAAACCTGCGTGTGTTCTGCTGCTCTCTGTTCTGGGATTAAGGGATCCTGGGTTTCCTGCCTGACTGCTGACTTCACAGCCTTGCTGAGTCATAGCTGCGCTGTGGCTCAGGACGCATCCTTGAAGGACACTGAGGACAGAGGCCCGGTGTACGGTGGACAGGGACATTCACGTCCTTTTTACTTATCTGTCTTTTTCATGGCATCGTAGAAGAAATAAATACAAACATCACTGCAACGGTTCATCAATCAAACGTTATGGTTCCAAACTGCTGCGCTCCACTTACTCTTATATGTAAAGTGTTTCTGGGAAGAGGAAGAGGAAGCAGGAGACCCTGAAGGTTACGGTTCCTGCGTCCTCCAAACTCTGTCAAAGCCAAGACTTATTTCTCGGCTTCACTTGACGGATCCTCTTAAATGCGACAGTCTAGTCGAGACGAGAAGACATAAGTGGCTCTGAAATGAAATGAGACGCAGCTTATGTGTTTCTTTCACCTTCCCTGAGCTCCAGGCTGCAGTTTGGCTCAGTGAGACTCTGTGCCTCTGTGGAATGTTGGGTTATAGAAGCATTGATTGTTAATACTTGTAAAATAAGTCTAGACATTTCCCTCTGTTGTAAGTTTTTCCCCGACAAAGTTATTATGTCCGTTTACCTTCAGCTGCTGTCTGGGTGTGTGTGAGAGAGTGTGTGAGATTGCTGAGATGACTTTGCTCAGATCAATGGAGCAGAACGCAGCGGTCACACCTGCCGTCCTGCTGCAGCCCGATTCCTCTCCCAAACGGAGACACGGTGCAGCGTGAGTCAGCCTGCGATGCAGACAGACGGGCGTCTACCGATGTGGGACGCCACGTATGAAGCAATGCACCGGAGGGTTGGAAGTTCTAGTGAGGAGAACATCTTCAGAGCCGTCTTTTCAAAGTTCCTCCCTCGTCAGATCCGCGCTGACATCGGCGTCGTCTCCTGCGAGCTTTGATGTGAGGAAGCTTGTTAGGACGCGCCACTCTTCCTCCTCACACCGCTGTCTTCGTCGGCGGGGGTTTATTTCGTTTTAACCCGTCCTGCGTCAGCCGGCGTGTGATGTGGGTGCGTGAGTTTCGTTTGAAGTCAAACTACACTCGTGATGACTCAGCCAATCAAACTGAAGCTGTGAAACGGCGGAAACACGGCGAGCGTAAGAAGCACGTGTGTCTTCACCTCGGTGCTGGAGGTTTGCATGTTGTTGTGTGTGTGTGTGAGTCACGGTTCTGCTCAGATCTGCAGGCGCTGTGTGGGCGTCGTCTACGGCCCAGATTAAGGCTAGAGGGGGAATGTGCAGTATTCCAGAAGCTTCCTCGGCATGTTTGCTGACGAACGTCTTAACCAGGGAAACACACTGAGACAGACAAACAGCACCTGGGCCCGGTTTGTCTGGTTTGGACCTCAGGGTTGAGTTCCTGCTCGTTAGTGTAACTCGGTCTTGGACATTAAAGACTCGACCTTTAAAAGCTTTTTTTTCCCCGGCGGTTGCCAGGTTTGACAGCCGCAGACTCCAGTTATCTTTCATCTGCTGACATTTGAAGGCAGCACGGGAACAGACCATGTCGCTATTTCTCATCTTCAATCATCTTTTCTTAACCGTTCCAGTGCCATGTTAATCAGAAACACACTTTAGCTCAGATACGTTCTTTTCTCCTGCGCAGTCGTGGCGACAGAGGCGAGCCTCTCAGAACATCCAGTCAGCTCCTGCAGACGTCCTCACCTTTGGTACAAACACCAGCTCACTGTTGCTTTGCCCTGATTGCTGCCTAAAGGCTGCAGGGCTCCGTGAACGCTGAGGTGTTCTTCATCACAAAGGGCTGAAATTACACCTTCAGTTCATTTCTCCTCTTTGATCAGGTTGGTTTCAGTTTCTGCTGTTGAGGGAGAGCGGAGGAAATTCTGTTTGTGGACCGATCGTCTTTCTATCATCTGTTTATCAAAGGTCTGACTCTGATCTATAGAATGTAGGTCTGTATGCCTCATCCCAGCATGTAGACGACTCGAAATATATAGAAATGTTTTGTAAATATGATCTCAATACTCGGCTAAACCCAACCAGAATCACATCTCAATCATTTCTAAACAAACATGCAACGTTGTTAACTAACACACACAAACACACACACACACACACACACACACACACACACACACACACCACAACGCTAAATAAACAACGCTTAAGTGCAGTTATCACACATACAGTAACTAACAAACCACATGTTAGCGATGAATCAAAGAACAATGAGTTAAACACCGAACATAATAACGCCCCTGGGGACGACGCTTTGATACCACAGAAGAAGAACGCACGGCAGCTTTATGTGGATGAAAAGGTGTCTCCATTATTTAACCAGCGTTAATCTCACACACACGCACACACACACACACACACACACACACACACACACACACACACACACACGCCACTACCTCAATATAATGTAATCAATCATAGAACTGTGTGTTATAGTTAATTATGTAGAGCAACATAAAACAAAGGGAAACACAAAAGCATTGACTTCCTGTTAAACCCACAGCAGTGAACACACACACACACACACACACACAGGGGCATCATGGGACTGTATGCATCATACTAACACCTACACAGATCATCATATAGGCATCACACACAGTATGGCACCTAAAGAGAGCGACACACGTCACCAGCAGCAGCCTGTGTGTGTGTGTGTGTGTGTGTGTGTGTGTGTGTGTGTGTGTGGACGCTGCTTCTATGTGCCTCGGTTCTATCTGCAGTCTGTCCCTGCGTCGTCACTACTAATGGAATTACCTCAGATGTCATATTGGCTCCATGAGTGCAGATTAATATGGCGAGAGCATCGGTGGTCTCTCCTCTTCATCACTTCTGCTATGTCGTTATTTGAGGTGTAATCAGGTTTGGAGGAATCTGAATCCGGAGGCTTTGTTCTGCTCTGCTTGCTATCGAGTGTCTGAGGCCCACTTAATGCCATCAGAGCTGAAATCCATACGCTTTCTTTAATTCACATGTTGTTATTGTACTAACGTGTGTGTGGCGGCTCGTAGCGGGAGCCGCTCTGGAGTGTGAGTGTGTAGGCTCACATCTGTGCTGCCTGACAACACGAGCGATCTGTAGGTTGATCACATTAGGAGGCCCCGTTCCATCCTGCAGCACGATATGAAGCGTCTGTAAACACGCAGATGTCTTCAAAAACAGAATCCATCCACATTATAAGAACTGAGGTGTTTGTGCCTGTTCTCCTCACTCCCCCGGGGACCCTGTCCAGACCCCGGCACGCCCATATTCACTGTGCAGAGCCAGAGCTTTCCCCTCCGTGTGTTTCCCTCTGACCTGGATGTTCTTGTGGAGGCCAGACTGTGACTTCTCCTCATTCAACACTAATAAAGTCAGATTTGCAGACGAACAGTATTTTTGTCGCACCTCAGTGAGATCTGTTGTGTTGTTGGGGTTAGTAATGAAGTAAGTAAGGCTCTTAAATGAGGGTGCGCTCAGTCCTAATTGGCTGCTGCATCTGTGCTCCTTTAACACGTTTAATTACTGACATCATCTCTGCACCGACACACTGATCAGACAGGAAACGGAACAATCTGTCAGTTTGAACCTAAAACACAAAAACGCACAAAGAGCAGGTTTTGTTACGTCCACACAATTCCCCCCGCTGCTGCGTGTCTCTGGAAACAGAGTGGCTGGATAAGCGTTTACATCTCAGTCCAGCGGTCGATACAGAACAGAATCTGCCCTCTCGGGCAGGAAGCGCCATGATGTCCCGATGTCGCCGCAGGTCAGAAGAGCCGGAGCGCCGCTGATGAAGCGTGACAGGTCTGCAATTTCAAAACAGACAGAGAAAAGGAAGAGGAACAAGAAAACAACACAGAAGGCAGAGCTAAAGATCCTGACTGAGCCTGAGCTGAGTCTTACTAACAGGACAGAAGGAAAGCTAATGTCTTCTTGGTGAATTTGTAATTGAGTAAAGCCGCTCATTAAAAGTGAGAAGACGAGCCACTTGGATCTTTAATGTGTGTGTGAAGGTTTATGATACAGTCCACGGCAGAGTTCACTTGGATCCACCATCTGGCTGCCATTAGAGGAACTGCAGCTTTAGGGAGTTAGTTATTGGCCTCAGCCTTCAGCCGTGCTGTTTGCTACATGCTTAGTCTTCACTTTAGCCTAATTCAATCTTCCTCCTCCTCACGTATATTGCAAAGAAAAAAAAGGCAATTTCAGCGCAGCGTTTATGAAACAGATGCTAACCGGAGCTCCAGCCTCCTCTTCCTGCTCCGGGTGAAGTCGGTCTGATGCGAGTTATGACAGGTTGTCGGTGCTAAACTCAAAGCCCGCCGGTCAGCCGGCGTGAAGAGACCTGGCTGTCAGGAGTTCAGGCTGAGGCTGAGCAGGGAGGATGGAGGAGGAAGGAGGAACGCTGAGCTCTGAGCTCCACCTTCCCCTCTGTGATCCGGCCCGTGCTTTGATTGAAGGTTGTCAGTTGATTATGTAGATATTTAAAGTCGATCTCATCCACCTACTGTGCCGTCTGACTCCGCCCCCATCTGTATCGACGTTTCCCCGCTCCTCCCAGAGCAGAACTGGAGGAGAGAATCCTTCTTTATGTCTTTATCTCTTCTCTGTTCTGAGCTATAAAGCTGAAACCCTAAACACCTTATCAGCATGTTTGTGCCGCTGCAGACTTCAACCACCAGCAGCTCCTATTTTTATTCCGTTAGCATGACGGAAAACAAGCGCTTTAACACCAGGACTGTGGTTTCCAACCCGTGGTTCCTCGGCACCGCATATTTCGCACCTGATTAGCTTAATCAGCCGAGTTCCCTTTGATCACGAGCGGTGCCTCCCCAGATCTTGACTGGCAAGGCGAGGTGGAGAACACGCAGAGCTCGGGGTTTGGAAGCACTACACAGCAGCCTGAGCTTCACCTTCAGGTCGTTCCTGGTGTGTCTGAGCTCTGAGCGGGGGAATGAGTGCCAGTCCAGGGTTTCTGCTCCTTCAAGCTCTATTTCGGTCTCAGCTCTCAACTCTGAGACTCAAACTGTCTCTACCCTGTTTAAGTGCTGGAGCGTCGTCCTTCAGTGGGTCGGTGGTGCTGCACAGAGCTGATTTGGCTGCACGTTGTTTGTGTGAGAAGCGTAGCGTCTATTTCTGGGGCCTGGAAATCGAGCCAGCCAATCACAAACACTCATGAATCCTAATTATTATTCTCTGGGGTTTCATCTCAGCAGGCGTCCGTCTCACAGCAGACCCAGGCGTTTGATTCAGCGTTCACATGAAGAATGATTATTATTACGGCTTTAAAGGGCCGAACCCAGCAGAACCAAGCCTCAGATCGGCTGCTAAGCAACCATGGTGGTATCTGGATCTTCTCAGAGATCACTTCAGTCAGAATTTGGTCCTGTGATGTCATTTCCTTGGATTCTACATGGGTGAAGCTGGAGTCTCTGCTGGTTGTGGTGTGTGTGTGTGTGTGTGTGTGTGTGTGTGTGTGTGTGTGTGTGTGTGTTTCCCCCGGCCTGTCCTGCTCGCTACAGAGTGCTGGGGTTTCTGCTGGAGCGGCTACAGAGCGGCTCAGCATCAAGGAGCTGTGTGTGTGTTTGTGTGTGTGTGTGTGTGTGTATGTGTGTGTGTGTGTGTGTGTGTGTGTGACCCCAAACTCAAACGCTTGAACCCCAGCAGCCAATTAGAGCCAGCGCATCGTTATGTCCAATTCTGTGGACACACACATGTCGTCTCATGTCGTCCAGGCTGCTGCTCATTACGTCGCCGTCGTGTCTCAGGTAGCGGCGGTGCAAAGCGACGCGGCGTGGATTCGTTTCAGACGGAAATGTCACAGATTATTATTTCCTGCTGCCTTGATTTACTTCACCGTGACTCCTGCTGCTCCACCATCTCACTTTCACACTTCTTTCTCACGAGCACAAACACCCCCTCCCCGTCTGCCTCCACACACACACCCACTCACACACCCACCCACCCACACACACACACACACCCCTCCACTCTCCCTCGCTCGGCGTTAAGCTCTGCCTGTCTCTCAGCCTCTCTGATCCTGGGAGCAGTGCTTATGGGAGCTCCACAGCCCCGCGTGTGTGTGTGTGTGCGTGTGTGTGAGCGTTACCGGTCTCTAGTCGCCTCCCCGGCAGTGCACGAGGAGGGCGAGGATGAGGAGAGACATGTTCTTCATGCCTGAGGCGGGAGGAAAGATTAGGAAAGGAGAGGAAAGGGGAGAGAGAGAGGGAGAGGGAGAGGAAAGTGGGAAGTGAGAGATGAAATGAGTGTAATGAGAGAGAGAGAGGGAGCGAGAGAGAGAGAAAGAGAGAGAGAGAGAAAGAGAGAGAGGGAGAGAGAGAGAGGGAGAGAGAGCACGAGAGCACAGTAGCAGGGGGGGAAGAGCAAATGAGTGAGCGAATAGGAGACGAAGAGAGAGAGAGGGAGGGAGGGAGGGAGGGAGAGAGAGAGAGCGAGTGAGCGAGCGGCAGAGAGGGAGGGAGGGAGGGAGGGAGGGAGGGAGGCAGGCGCACAACACTGCAGACACTCACCCACTGTCACAGCTCCACAGCCAGAGGACGGAGGCAGCGAGCGGCAGCAG
This sequence comes from Genypterus blacodes, assembly GCF_046128005.1. Classification (NCBI taxonomy): domain Eukaryota; kingdom Metazoa; phylum Chordata; class Actinopteri; order Ophidiiformes; family Ophidiidae; genus Genypterus; species Genypterus blacodes. The sequence continues at coordinate 6,277,484 of NW_027466864.1, read as the reverse complement.
GAGGAGCGGGATAGCATGGAGGAGGGAGACGGCACCATCTGTCACTGACACGCCTCCCTGTGGGACCATCCTGGGAAGTTTAGAGAGGAAAACAAGTAGAAGAAGAAGAAGAAGAAGAAGAAGAAGAAGAAGAAGGGAGAATCTACTCTTTCTGTCCTTCACAAGTGCGAGACTCTGACGGGACTGATAACACACTCACTCACACACACACACACACACACACACACACACGCCTCTTTCTGATTCTCTCTCAGTCTCTGTCTCACACACACACACACACACACTTCACACTTCCCACTTTCCCTCTCTTTGCCTTTTTGCTGGACCATCCAAAGCACAATTTTTGTATTTTTCTGTCGGCTACTTTGATCGGAGGTGGATTTACTTTTCTCCTGCTGTTGGACCATGGGGCCGGGGTGGAGGGGCGGTGCGGGCGCCGGCGGGAAAAGGACAGCGGGGAGTTGGCACCCTCGGGTGACGGCGCTGCTGCTGCTGCTGCTGGGCGCTCTCTGGGAGGCTCGGGCGCAGACGGATGACTGGAAGTCCGTCTACTTCTGGGAAACAGGTACGGAGGCGGCCGAGCTATTGATTAGAAAGGGAAGGAGACGCTTACTGCTGATACGGAGTGTGTGTGTGTGTGTGTTAGGATGGCTACTGCTGAGTGTGTGTGTGTGTGTGTGTGTGTGTGTATGATGAGGGTGATGCTGCTATACTGTTTGACCTCACACACTTTGAAGCATCAACCAGTCAGAATGTATCAGGAGGATGTGTGTGTGTGTGTTTCACTGTGTGTGTGTGTGTGTTTCATTGACCTGTTCTCCCTCATGTGCACTGGTTTCACTCTCACGCCCTGTTGTTTACATTTTAAAGCAATATTGCCTTTTTGTTTTGATGCAATCCTTCATTTAGCTTACAGAAGATCCGACTGTATGCAGACGACTCCCTGCTGTCTCATCAGTGTGTTCCTCAAGGGTGTATAGTCAACACTGGCAAACTTCACACACACACACACACACACACACACACACACACACACACACACACACACACACACACACACACACATTTATTTCCAGTATTCCAGCGTGTTTCTGCTCAGTTGGACTGCAGGTGACGCTTGCCTTCGTCTCGCCGGCTCTCAGGTGAAGCACCGTAATTGAAAATTGTGCTCCCGTGTGATGCAGCGGCGCCCAAGATTGATGTGGCGCCGCTGCAGAAATGTACTCAGCGAGGGAAGTAGAGTGCAGTGATTTGGATGTTTACGACATGAGAGGGTGGGGGGGAGGGGTGTGTGTGTGTGTGTGTGTGTGTGTGTGTGTGTGTGAGAGGTGAAGGGGGTGGAGGGGCCTGATTGACGGGTTGCAGCAATATTTCTGAGCGAAGCAAATGATGTGTTTCTATGATCTCCTGCTGTTGTGTTGTGATGTTGTTGTTGTGTGAGTCAGTCAGCCGGGATGCGTTCAGGTACATGCAGACTGTTGACATGCCGGAGCCCTCAGCTGGTCCGTGTTGATGTTGAGCAGGCAGATCTTGGCGATTGGCTAATTGGCACTGAGAAGAAGCACCTTACACCTTCCCCTCCTTACATTTGCGAATGCTTCAGTGGGCCGACTCGCTTCGCTCCACGTGCAGTAAATCCCCCCGAGTCACCGAGTTCAGCAGGTTAAGGGTGTGTGTTTCACCCTCTCAGTGTCTCAGTAGACCACCGCACAGAGCTCCTCACGCCCACGCACCCCGCCCCGCCCTGCCCCCCCCCCTCCTGCTTGACACACATCCCCCCCCCCCCTCCCTCCCCTGCGTCCCTGTGGTTCTGCATCTTTAAAGAGGATGTAGCCGAGTAAGGAGATTAAAGAAGCGAGGATTTAACAAGCCAGCAAAGACGGCGACTGGAGAAAGAGAAAGGCAGAGCGTAACCTACATCCAGCCTACTGTAGGTCACACTGATTATGCCTCTCTCCCACGCTACAGCACCTTCCTCCCACGCCATACACGCCACCCGCCCGCCCGCCCCCCCGCCCACCTGCCTGCACAGCCCTGGGTCCTCTGCTCTCACATGGAATCCAATGTTGGAGAGTTTGTTCACTTCTTCCAAAATAAAAGGTAGAGCTCATCGATCGCAGCCCCGGAGTGTTTCCCTCTCTCAGCGCCTCTCCGCTTTCACAATTGAGTGCGGAGTAGGCCGATTAAAACACGCAGAGGGCAATTGAGAGCTTCGAACCGAGCGCCTTTTCATCAGAAATGTGATTATCTCTGCCGAAGGATTTGCATTCCGTCTCTCGCCAATTAAAGCTTGTTTTATAAAAAAAGAAGGCAAACTAAAGAGGGAAATGTGATGTTTGTGCTTATTTGCAGAGTGTGCAGCGGGGGAATATTCTCATGGCGAGCAATGCTCTGATGTTTTGCATATTGATGAGTCTAGCTGAAATACAGCCCCTGTCTCCAGCACTGTGGGGAATCGGGCCTGCGTTGCCTTTATTGGCTTCGGTGGAAATATGATGTATGTGTTTTGGGAGGTGAGACGGTTTTGCGTTTCTGTATTCAAATGAGGCGGAGAGGCGGCGGGCGCGCTCGCACGCGCTGAAGGTGGCGGCGAGGATAACTGGAGGGAGAGAGGAGAATGATTATCGTCACCACGTGGAGGGTGGTGATGATGGTGATGGTGATGATGATGATGATGATGATGATGATGGTGATAATGGAACGCCATAGTTTTCTGGCGGCTCTTTGAGAGATTGTCGATGTTATTTTCACATCATTGCTCTTCTTGGCAGAGCCTCTTAACGATGCACTTTCTCCGTCGTTGTCTCTCTCTCTCTCTCCGTCTCACGCGTTTATTTAGCATCGCAGTTTTTCCAGATTTTCCAGAGCTTCTTCTTCTGATCACTGCAACCGCCGCGGACAACGCAGAGCGATGAAGCTCCCTGCTGAGTTATTCTGTCAGGGATATTAAGGAGGCGTCACGTCTCCAACCTGCAGTGTCCTGACACGAGCTCACAAATCCTGCATAATTCTGTTTATTCATGTATAACACACACACACACACACACACACACACACACACACACATAGCAGGTGCAACACTCTCGTTCTGGTGCTGTGTGCTTTGCTTCATTAGACTCAGATGGTGGAGCGACAAGGTTGCCAGGTCTGAGCTGTCAAGACCTCACACTCCTGCCTGAGGACAAAGCAATTACAAGCAGCAGCAGACGGCGACGGCGACGGCGACGGCGTCTCCACGCGTGCAGATAACGTCCACATTTCTCCGCATTATACAACGTCTAACTCTCATTGGATAAGGAGACGACGGCGGAGAGACGGTGACACTCCACCACCTCCGACAACCTCCAGTATGATATCTGATATCTGATTCAACCCTTAACCTTTGACTGAGGTCCAGATAATCTATCACTCAGATTATGCCCGAGTCACTCTGGGTTCACGCAATCCCATTCCACCTGTCGTCTCCTCTCATCAGGTCAGCTCTGCTCCTTCCTTCACCTAATCCAGATTAAGATTCCAACAAAACCAAAAATGCAACTCAAACTAAAGTTAAGCAATGGCTCTGCATCACACACACACACACACACACACACACACACACACACACACACACACCTGACTGACTTCCTGTTCCACTGACTATAGAAGGAAGTGTTGTTCTCTGCCACTTTTATAGAAATATGATGATGGAACATAAAATGACATGTGTGTGTGTGTGTGTGTGTGTGTGTGTGTGTGTCTCTTTGTCCATGTTGTAGTGCTTCATGTCAGATGACCCGTCACGTCACACACACACAATAGAGTGTCTTTAGAGTGATTGTGCTACACATCAAACAATGAGCAGCATCTCCGGTGCGTTCAGCGTCGTGAACACACACAGCTGTGTGTCAGCGCGGCCCGCTAATGTCACCCTTCAGCGCGAGGGGACAGACTGCCACTGGCGCTGACGGCCCATTGTTAGACGAATGCTATTCCCCCCCCTCTCACACACACACACACACACAGGCTCCGGCGGTGAGCGATGTCGCCCTTGCAGAGGGCTGTTAGTGCTTCAGCCACAATCACCTGCTATTACAGAGAGCACAGCCAAGACGCCAGGCAGGAAATGGAGGGAGGGATTTTCTGTGTGTGTGTGTGTGTGTGCGATAGGTTCACAAGTTCATTGCAACAACACAAGGTCATGATTATGGCAAAATGTCTCCAACCAAGCTGAGTGCTGTGGACAAATGGAGTTGAATAGTAAAGCCTTAAAGTGGATCCAGGCTAATCTTATTGTCTATTAAGGATCCACATGAAGACGCTGAGAGGTGTTAGTTTCCCCGGTGGTCTCCATTTGTGCGGCATGGCGCCGGGCTAAGTGTGGTCACTCACAGCCTCTCATGTTATTCTTAGCCTCCTTTGTCTGTTTACTTGATTGATTTTCCCCTGAAGTAGCCCCGGTGATGACCTGGCTCAGTGTTCCAGGTTTAAAGGAGTACTTACTCTCTCCGCTCCGCCTGGAAATCCTTGACTTAAATAGCCGCCGCTAATACGCTAGTTTCCTGCGCCGCGCCCGGCGCGTATTGAGGCGAATGGGGAACAAACGCAGAGTTAATAAAGACGTCTCATGCAGGCGCGGCGGGGATACGATGATGTCATCCCATCAGAGAGCGGCCCGCAGAGACTCTGGAGTCGATGTAGAGACTGCATTTCAATGTGACCTTTAGTGACCCTCATTAGCATAGCACCTGAGGGCAAACGCCATCCTGCTCATAATTGGCCGACCGCGCTTCACATTCCTTGGCAACAGGCAACAAATTTGGGGCATGAATACAAATGAAGGAGATTTCCATGGAAGTTTGGTTTTCATTAATGACTTTGCCAACAGCTTTTATTTTATGAGCATTTCAGTGTTTTGTTTTTGTCTTCAAAAATCAGTTGGAGACCTTTTGTGTGTGTGTGTGTGTGTGTGTGTGTGGCTTTCTAAAGATTCTGGCAGAGCAAAGTTTGAGTTTGTTGGTTAGGGTTCACATGAAGTTCTAAGTTTAGTTTGGTACAAATATGTTCAACGTTTCCTCCTAAAAAATGTTTTCGGTAGACAAAAATATCAACGACTTAGTTTAGACGCAATTTCCCCTAAAAGTCCTATCTTACCCACGCTAGAGATTGAACTAGATTCTTGTCCTGGTGTGGGGAGATATTTTTAAAGCTGTTTTGGGAGTCGGACCCTCATGTTTGGCTCAAGCTCCAGAGGCCTGCGGTTCAGTCTCGCCAGCCCACACCGAGCCCCGACATCTCTCTGGATTTTAAATGCTTTTGCTGCAAAAAACGCTTCACCTTCGGCCCCAGATTGATCTGTTGTTGTGGCTTTGCAGATACGGCACCCATCCCCTCGCCACCGCCGCTCGGGACTGCAGTGTTTTAATCCATACAGCAGATAAACACGCCAAAGAGACGCCACAGTTTGTTTTGTCAAAACGGCGAAAAACTAAAACCTGGATTTGAACCGATGTGTGGAGCGATTGCAGGATTAGAGTTTTCACTTTGTCCCAAAACTTTATTTGGTGTCACATGCGAGGATTCCCACCTTATTCAAGTGAGGGTCTCTATCTGTCTGTCTGTCTGTCTGTCTGTCTGTCTGTCTGACTGTCTGGCTCTCTGTGCTGATCACTCTGCTGCTGTGGTCGGTGAGCTGAGCAGTGGTACAGTAGCATAGTGAACACAGATTTCTCAAACCTCAGGCAGATTTTTTAGTCTAAGCTTGAAAAGACGGACCGACTCTTTTTGGCATCTGTCCGTTCCATACGTAGTTCACTGCTTAGCCGTGTTGTGGGGGCAGCAGGTCAAGCAAAGCAGCCCAGATCTCCCTCTGCCTGGACACGTTATCCAGCCAGATCCTGAGGGATGCCAAGACCAACCGGTGCCAGATTGGATGGACACATAGGGAAGTTGAGGGTCTGCTGGCCCGGTCAGGCTCAGCCCAGAAAACAAAGTGCGACCACCATATGGACTCCATAAGGGAACGTGTAAGGGTTTGGTGGGTTGCCAGGTGAAGACTGGACACCTGGATATGAACACTGGACATCAGAACGTGGAACATCAGCGCTCTGTTGGACCTTTTAGATCCGGAACATTCTAGAGGAGGCTGTGATGTCATTAGTTACTGGTTAAAGAGTTACGGGATCCTTTAAATCACAGGGGTAGCGTCTTCACCTCCTCTCTGCTGTCATGAAGGAACAGAGAGATTCTTCCCCTGGCAGGTTTTCTAAAGTAAGGCCTGGGACTCAATCCCTCCACCGTCTGCTCTTTAATCCCCCTTGTTGTTCCTATTTATCTTCTCAAGTGTCTCTTGTACGGTAAGGACGTACATCTTCCTGTAAGTGGGAGGCTGCTGGGTCACGTCCTTGCATCCTATCACATATACGGATTCTTCTTAGCCTAATACAAACCAAGCCAGCGCCCCTGTTGGTGGGCAAAGCGTCAAATCTTCGGCCTCAAAACAGACTTTTCACTCCGGCTCCTTCACTCTGCTGAGAGGAGCGTTGGCGTCAGCAGCGGTGACATTTACTTGAAAGGAGCCTGAGCCTGAGCCTCAACCGGAGCTATTCTAATAACACCGCCGCCGCCGCCGCCGCCGCCACGGAGGCTCAGGAGTAAATATCCAAGCGTACACCCAGCAGCTCAGACATTAATCCCTCATCTCCTCTGCTGGCCATCACTTATCACTGCTCACTTATTGGTTCCTCATTGACACATTTCATGCGGTCACACACACACACACACACACTCCCAGCTTTAGCCTAGTTTAATATGCATCCTTCTAACCGCGAGCCTGGCGTTTGATGGCGTTCTGTGCCGCTCGCTCTCCTCTCTGGTGCTTTTCCTGTTCGTATGATCCCAGATTAATTTAGCATGAGATCATGTGTGAAAGTGTAAACACAGACATGATTATCCCATTGTGTGGGACTGGTATACCAAAGCTGTTTAATCTCCCTGAACACTGTGAGCACATAATATTAGAATCTTGCCCCCCTGCTGCTTTAAGGCTTATATAACTGCACTGCTTTTGTTTGTTGTAAGTTTGCCGCGGCTCCGTCTGGTTTATGAATGGCTCTCATCTTGTTCTTGGCCCGTGTGGGCTCGATCGTTGGTGGTGTAAAAACGCTGCTTTAAGTGCTGCAATTCCTCAGAGTGCACTAAACTAAACAACACTGACAGCACAGTGGCTTTAGGTAATTGTGTGTGACAGTGTTTCCCAATCCCTGATTTGATGGGGTTTGTCTCTGTGGAGTATTGTGACCCATGTGTCTTCTGACTTTGCCTGTTTGGCTTCGGTTTGTAGAAGAGGAGAATGTTCACGACAAACACAGAGGTTCAGACATCATGTGGGACCGGAGAGATGTTTGTTCTCCTTTAAACCGCATCAATCAACAGTTGAGGAAGATAAGAGGACCTACTCTTTACTTCTAGATTGCATTAATGTTCACTGTGTCCTTGTGCACCTCCAGCCAATCAGCAGTTGAAGAGAATCAGTAGTCTAGTATCAGAATCTAGGTTGTGTTACTTAGGAGCATAACACACTTAGAGTTGTGTTGATGTCCTTGGCATTACATCACTTCCATACAGTTCCATCCCGCCTCTAAAGCTTCGCCATTGGCCGACTGAACCTCACACGAACACAACACGACTCCAGCGTGGATGAACAACGCCTCACACACACACACAGAGACGTCAATGTTAAACAGATTTTTTAAAGACACGTTGAAAAATAAATCCATATGTAATGAATTTGATTTATGATGTTGACTTTGTTTTCCATCTCGTTTGCTTTATTGTTGCGAACCCGGACTATAATTTATCAGGGTTTGGAGGCTCATTGTGCCAAGAAGTGTGTATCAGTAATGAAGGGGCACATGCCAGAGCAGCGAGGAAGAAGAGGGGCAATTTGTTGATGTCAGAAACGGCTACAAAAGAATAAATGGTGATGGAGCACAGAGAGTTTAAACCCCAATCACCGACGTAATAGAACTGAATTATGTGATTAAAGAAGGAGGGACGGAGAGAGAGGGAGAGAGAGAGAGGGACGGTGGTCGAGAATCCATACAGAAGGACTTTAGGACGAGGGAGCAAAGTGCGGCCTGCATATACTCTAATATCAGCATAACAAGGCTGGAGTGTCTAATGGCGGAGTGAGCGAGCGGCGAGCTAATCAGACGTGACAAGGCCCCTGGATTAGAGGCCGGGCGGCAGATGGCCCCGGGCTGGCAGGGAGGCAGGGAGGGCCCGGTATGGATCTGATCACGCTCATGGAACTGCTCCTGCCTACAGCAGAGCAACATGGCGAGGGGGCTGTACACGTTACTGTCATGATGGACACGTCCTACCCTGCCTCTCATGTGTCTGAGGAGACGTCCTCTAACCTTCTCCTCTTCCTCACTCTTCCATCTCTGCAGTGTCCGTGCTTTAAGACCTGGCAGCCTCTCCTCCTCCTCACGTATTCACACCTTTAAAGTCTCTCCATACATCAATAGCGAGTCTTCCGAGGCAGTGCTGCTCTGCATTAAAGTCCCTCTGGATGTAGAGCTTTTCTTACCTGCGCTGGGGCCAAAATGTCACATTTGCTCTGAAAACCCACAGATTCTTCTCATCATTTCTGTCTGTGAAAGCTGAGGAGTGCTACCTTGTTTACCACAAACATGACGGTGAGGAAGAGGAGGGCTCAGCCTCAAGACCAGGCTGGCAGAGCTTCATGTAACATCCTGTGTTAGCAGATCTGAAGTAGAAGCTCTGATTCCTCCCATCCATCCAAACATCTCTCCATCTGTCGGCCCATTAGCTGCTTCCTCTCTCCTCCCGCTCTGCTGTGGGTGTGAGGCGTGGGCTCACACACTCACGGGTGTCGCTTCTTACTCTCTGGCACACTCTGCCACAATAGCACACACACACACACACACACACACACACACACAGACCCACACAACTCCCAGTCAGCCCATGTTGGTAACCCGTGGAGAGAAACTTGGCATTTAGTTTGAACAAACTCTGTATCCAGGCAGTTTATCAGTGTTTTAGCAGAGACACTCTATGAGACAATGTTGCTCCATGAAGCAGTGCCGCTCTGTGAAGCAGTGGCGCTCTATGAAGCCTGCTCCTCCCCGTTCACACCTCAGGTTATATGGAGCTCAGCGCCTGCACACACACACACGACAGATTGAGTCAGAGGCTGTTTGCTGCTCTATTCTTATCCGGTCTCGGCTCAGCGCGGTGAGCGAGCAACGTCAACGTGTTTCTGTTTATTTACAAGCAAGAATTCATCTGATATTTAATCATCTCAGCCCGTTTAAATCTGCGGGAAAACATTGTAGCAAATCATGTTAATTTAAAGCAACAGCAGGCACACACACACACGCACACACACACACACACACACACACACACACACACACCTGCCTCATCTCATCAGAGGACGCCTCACAGCCTGAGGGCGATGTGCTGGATGGCACAGATGAATATGAGAGCTCTGCTTTGTGATGAAGCTTCACTGTGTGTGTGTGTGGTTCAGCCTGACATCATCGGAAATCTGTGTTACTAAATTTCAGTTGTATTCAACGACATTTATAATTGTATGGCTCATAAAGAGAAGCGGGTCAGACACCAGAGGGAGGAACAGGAAGCCTGGTGTTCTGAACTCACAGCTCCAGATAGGAGCACAAATGTGGAAGAAGAAAAATATCTTTAAAAAAAAATCACCCAATGTTACAAAATGAGTTGTCACAATATCTAAAATACATGAAATTATAAAAAAAATCCCAAAAATAATGACACAAAATTTTACAAAAAATTAAATACAAATCAATTAAAAAAAAATGAGAGAAATATTTTGAAATCCTGATTCTTGAAGCTTCACACTTGTTAATCACATGATGATGTCATAGATGTGCTTCCTAGATCGATATGTTTATTTAGACACCTTGGTTCTTGTCAGAGTTTCACGAGCCAACGTTTATCTCGTCTAGTTCATAGAGTTTTTGCGTGCAGGGTTCTAGTTACCAAATAAAGACAAACCAGAGGCTGCAGAGCGATGAAGTGTTTATTAAACCTAATCGTGGGCGTGAATTTTGCAAATGAAATCTTAATTGCGATCTGAAAGGCTGTGATACGAGCGATGAGACGCCCCTGTAATCTCCCCCCCTTTGTGACGACAACGTGGTGCAACCCTGCCACTGATCTTTTGTTCAGTCAGGATTATGCGGGCGGCAGCACGTGACTACCGGGGCGTCATTACACCCAAAACAAGCGTGGCTCTCCGGGCCTCCTGGAAGCGGCAGATAAGGAGCTGATTGGCCGCCGATGCGTCCTTTTGTGTTGTAGCATCACGTTCGCCCCTAAGAGGACTCATTAAGGAACAAGCAGGCGAGGAGGAAACCCCGGCCTGGTAATTCATCACGACACGTGTGACCTCTGGCCCCGTGCCGCCGGCTGAGCTCGCCGCTTCCTCTCCCTCCTCCATAGATGCTCTGGGATGTTCTCCACTTAAACGCTGCAAAGCTTATTTACTATGGAAATGTTCACTAATCACCATCTAAGTACAAACTGCTCATTTCCTTTTCACACTTCCCTTAAGAATGAATCCATGCACTCATGTTTTCCTCCCTATTGGTCAAATATTAATTAGCCTATTTCATAAATTTGCCCTGAATCCCAATGAGCAATAAGTTCCACAGCAGCTCTTCTTCCTCATCTTCTTCTTCTTCTTCTTCTTCTTCTTCTTCTTCTTCTTCCCCAAACCTCCGATGACTCGCGGCCAGGGGCAAACCCAGTCACGGCGCCCCTGACATCACCGCGCATCAACGGGAGACTTGTGTGATAAAATGTGGCCCTAGTTTCTGCTGCCCCCCCCCTGCTGTTCCTGCGGGGCCACGCTGCGTCTCAGCCGCCGCCGCCGGCCTCAGAGTGGAGATCCTCCCTCTGCGTTCGCACGCCACGTTCATTCCCCGTTGCATAATTTTGACATTTACTCAGTGGAGCGTCGTCAGCCTGCATCTCTGCCTTAATCATCTCGCCCGCTCCTCGTGTGTGTAAAGGTCATTCATCGCCGATCTGAGCCTCCGTCTGAAAGCTAAACTTAACCAGAGAGACGTTCAGAATGTAAAACACGGCTAAATGATGGATTTGGGGATTGTTGTTTGTGTTTGCGTCTCAGAGAGGAGGCAGCGCTGCGTTCATGAGGCACAGAGCGAAGAGGGGAAGGAAAGGAACTCATTTAGAAGTTCCCCAGCAGGAACATGAAAGGAGCAAAAACAGCAACAACAGAAAAAGAGAAATTAAAGGGGCATGGAAGGATTTGAACCGCGACTAATTGCGAGACAAAAAGCAGCTGGGAACGTCATCCATCACTTCCGAGCTCGCATTCGCTCTGTGCAGAGACCCAGCGGTCGCACAGGAGGAGGAGGAGGAGAAGGAGGAGCAGGAGGAGGAGGAGCAGGGTCACTCCCTCCCTTTGCCAGGCCGTGACAAACTGTTTCGCCCATTTCCTGCCTCGTTCTCACATCGACAGCAGCAACTAATGATGCCGCAGTTTTAGTGGATTCACCTTCCTGCCACAGCTGAACGAGCGTCCGCAGAGCGTCCGCAGAGCGTCCACAGAGGATCTCACACAATTAGGCCTCATCCATCTGAGGCCTGAAGGCTTCACTGGCGCTGTGCGGTGATTGAACGTTGTAATTCCTCTCCTGGCTCTCACCTGCTTCGGCCCTCTTCTACCTCAGTTAGCCGTTTCTCCTGTTTCCTAGAATGACTTTCAACAACCTCCAGAGATCAGGACGCTCCTCTGTGTGTGTGTGTGTGTGTGTGTGTGTGTGTGTGTGTGTGAGAGAGAGAGAAGATAACAGAGGCACACAGAGAGTCGGTGTTACACGGCTGCGTGTTGAAGCTGCTGTCAGTTATGAATTGCCGTTTCTTCCTCTCTGACAGTTTATCTGCATGCCTGTGTGAAAACAGGAGTGTGTAAAATGGCGGCGGCGGGTGAGGAGCGAGACGGCGTTTACCCTTTGATGCTCGGGGGCCGATAGCAGAAGCCGGTTTGATTTTTCTGTTCTTATCAAACTCCATTTGTGCCGTGCAGGAAACGTCTCAGCAGGGAGCCGTGTGATGCAGCAGCCATCATCATCAGGCCGCACGGAGGAGCGATGAAGGCTCAGCTCACATCTGATTGGTGCAGGAGAGACGGAGATGTCAAATAACATCATCGCCTCTGCTGCAACATCAGGATTATGTGTGTGTGTGTGTGTGTGTGTGTTTGTCAGCAGATGGATTTCAGTTTCGTTCTGTATCCAGATGTGGTGGATTCACACACACACACACACCCACACACACACACACACACACACACACTCAGGCAGAGGCCCCATGTGCAACGTCAGTCCAGAAGCTCCAAACTGCTGAGATGATGTCGTTATTACAGCACCATGAGCCTGTGTGTGTGTGGGTGTGTGTGTGTGTGTGTGTGTAAACAACAATCTGACTCATTCACATGGAGAATATTCCATCCATCTGTGGTCCAATCAAACTCTTGGTGTGTTGGTGGAGCTAAAGGTTCTGATCAGACTCGGGAATCAGACTCAGTAATCAGACTCAGTAATCCTGTTGAGTGAGTGAGTGAGTTATTCCTCAGCTCAGTGTTTCTGTGGGTGTGAGACGTTACGTTAAGTTTACCCCCAGATGCTAATTGGTCCTAATGAGGCTGAGCCTGATCGCCACATGACGGCTGAGTCCTCCTGGTAATTATATCTGCTGGATTGCGATGTTGGAGCGTCTCATTATGATCCACGTCTCTAACAGGCCTGGTTCTTTCTAACAGTGTGTAATTACGTCCCTTTGTTCCGTCTGCAGGCTCAGACGAGCGTTAAGTGAATCACAACACTCCGACCAATCACAGGAGAGTTCAGATGGAGACGCTCTGGATAGAATAACAACTGAGAGGAGGGGAGATTTACAGCAGCAGTGTGTGTGTGTGTGTGTGTGTGTGTGTGTGTGTGTGTGTGAGTGTGCGTGTGTGTGTTTGTGCGTGTGTGTGCGTGTGTGTGAGCGTGTGTGCGTGCCTGTTTATGTGTGAGTGTGTGTGTGTGTGTGTATATGTGTGTATATGTGTGTACCCAGGTTTACAGGTGTGAGTGTGTGTGTTCAGGTTTACAGGTGTGTGTGTGTGTGTGTGTGTGTGTGTGTGTGTAACCAGGTTTACAGGTGCGTGTGTGAGTGGGTGTGTGTGCGTGCGTGCGTCTCCAGGTTTACAGGCGTGTGTGTGAGTGTGTGCGTATGTATGTGTGTGTCCAGGTTTACAGGTGTGTGTGTAAACATGGTGACATCATGATAACCTTGATGTAAGTGTGTGTATTACCAGGCTCTGTGTTTCTTTGCTGTAAAGCTCAGCAGATAAAAGCAGCTGTGATTGAGCAATAAAGAGTCGTAAGGATAAACATTCCCTCTGGGACCGTTACAGCGTATATCTTATCTCCCCGCCATATTAGCCGCACTCGCCGTCACTTAGCCAGGTGGAATCCGGCGCCGAGCGTCTCGCTGGCTGTTTATTGGCCCATACATCACACCTTTATCAGCCTTCTGTCGGGCTGCTCGGCGGCGGCACAGCCAAATAAAGAAATAACACAACCTAGAGTACAGCCCTGTGCGGGGAGGGGGCGCCGCCCGGCCTCCCCCTCCTGGCCTGGCAGCTGGGCCAGCTCGCCTCGGTGAGACGCCTCGTGCGTCGTTGGCGAACGCGCAACGGTTTTCCCCGAGACTTTTGGGCCGACTGGATTATAGAGCTGTCTCAGCTGTCAGTCAAGCCTCCGGCCGCCCCTCCGCCCCCGCGCTTCCTCACACACCCGCCCCAATCATCCCCGGGCTGCTGACAGCTGTCACCATGGCAACAGGGCTAATATGAGGCCCGCGCGTGTGTCAGCTCCTCTACCTGGGACCGCACCTGTCCAGCACGTCTCACATCCTGTTCAACTGTCCGACGCCTCATTATGCTCCTGTTGTTCTGCTCGCATTCTTATCAAACTCAATTTGTAGACGCTGTATTCTAATTTCTGACTTGATGGACATAACGTTTATACTGAAGTAGTCGGCTACAAACACAGAATATCTCTCAGCTACTGAGTGAAGGTGTGAAGGAAACCAAGCTTTGAGTTCTTTGATGTCTTCTCTCATCAGCAGGCGTTAAAGTGTCAGACGGTCTGATCATCAGTTTGTCAGCGACACGTACCGATGCTCCTTTAGTGTTTACATCCCTCACACTGTGGTGAAGTCAGAGCTGCGTGGTTGCGACCCCTGACCACTGCAGACTCCTGTCAGGTCGGCTGTGACTCATGGAGGCCTCTCACTGGAGTCACAGTGTTCTCTCATTACCTGATCTGTTCAGTGTGAGAGTCTGAATGTGAGATGTAACGCTCATCAGGCACATCTAGCTCGTAAAAACGCCTCTATTTCTCTCTGAAGTGCCGTGAAATCAAAGTGTGAGGTCTCCGGCTGTGACTCAGACCTGTGTAGCGTAATCAGACTCAGCTACTCTGCTGGGCTGCAGCCTCTTTCACTGAGTTGCGCGGACCTGAACCTGTGTTTCAGCAGGCCATTAAACCTGTGTGTGTGTGTGTGTGTGTGTGTGTGTGTATCCCACAGTTCCTCATTATGCAGGTGAGATTGGTCACTGAGCCCGAAAGAGCTGCAGCCCCTAAATGAGTGTTAGAGCCTCGTGTTGGTCCACAAGCTTCCTCTGAGGCTTTACCAACTACAGGAGTGTGAAACTGTGTGTGTGTGTGTGTGTGTGTGTGTGTCAGGAAATGTAGGTCAGTCCTGCTGTTGTAGCCTGCTGGTGAACCCTCCAGTCAGGTTGTGGAGAAACCAAACAGGCGTGTGTGTGTGTGTGTGTGTGTGTGTGTGTGTGTTTGAAGTGAAACCCCCCCATGTGTGTTTTGTTCTTCTGCACAATATTCCCCATCATTAAAATACTGCAGCGGCCCAATAACACATCTAAATCACAGTGGGAGGAGCAGAGAGGGAGCAGCGTGGAGGTGCCAGCCGCAGCCACGGGTCAGCGCTCCACGCCTCAGCGCTCCACGCCTCAGCCTCAGCCTCAGCGCTCCACGCCTCAGCGCTCCACGCCTCAGCCTCAGCCTCAGCGCTCCACGCCTCAGCGCTCCACGCCTCAGCCTCAGCCTCAGCGTTCCACGCCTCAGCGCTCCACGCTCGGCTGAGGATGAATTCTCCCCGTAGTCCGACGGTAATTTACAGAGGATTAATATTGTTAAATCCTGATCGTCCAGCAGAGCGCCTCTGACAGATCCCCCCAGAGAGAGAGAGAGAGAGAGAGAGAGAGAGAGAGAGAGAGAGAGAGAGAGGGGAGAGAGAGCGAGGGAGAGAGAGAGGCAGAGAGAGAGAGAGAGGGAGAGGGAGGGAGAGGGAGGGGAAGAGAGAGAGAGAGGGAGATGGAGAGAGAGAGAGAGAGGGAGGGAGGGGGAGGGAGGGGGAGAGAGAGAGACAGAGAGAGAGGGAGAGCGAGAGATTATTATGAGAACATTATGAGAACCTGTTGTCTCTTCCTCTCCCACACTTTCTCTCTCTGATTGTTGGACTCTAATCACAGACTCTGGTCATTATTGTGTGAGTTCCTCTCTGTTAATTGGCTCAGTGAGACTTTCTTGTCCTCCTTCTCTGTGTGACTCTCACTTCCACCAGAGGAGAAGATGTTTTCCTCCTCCTCCTCCTCCTCCTCCTCCTCGTGTCTCTGCTGCTGTCTGAGCCGAGCAAAACAGCAGGGAGACAAAAGCAAGATGAAGAAGGAAACACAAGAATGGAAAGAAAAGAGGCGTCCATTTAGTCCTGCTGTAAGGAAAAGACGAGCTGAGAGTGTGTGTGTGTGTGTGTGTGTGTGTTTTGTGTGTGTGTGTGTGTGTGAACATGCCACCAGGCTGGAGCAGCGCTTGGTTGATCCGTCTCCCTCCTCCTCCTCCTCCTCTCTCCCAGTTCTAGCTGCCATCACACTAATTAGTTATTTTTACTCTGTTTTTCTCGCGTTCTCATCATCAGCCGCAGCAGCTCGCTCCCTCCAACCGCGGGGAAACGCGGCTAATCACCCGGCGAAGACAGTGAAGCCCAGAGAGCGAGGCAGAGGGACTGAAAATGTAATCATTAAGAGGATGATGATGATGATGATGATTAGGACAGCAAGAGCAGAGCAGTTTCGAGGATCGAGAGAGAGAGAGAGCGCGAGAGAGAGAGAGAGGGAGAGAGAGAGAGAGAGAGAGAGAGAGAGAGAGACGGGCCGTCCCGATGCAATCCATTCCCCTCAAGTGCTCGGCTATCTCTATAAAAAGAAATAGAGCTTTGTGGTGAAAGGCTTTAGTCTGCAGCATGGAAATTGAGCGTATTTACCTTTAGCGGCGCCGCAGGCCGTGACGCCGCTCGCTTGTTGGGAGAAGATCTCCGATGCCTCTGACCCCGCCGGGATACCTTCACCGGTACAAAAGGGAAGAAGAAGAAAGACGGGGGGGAATATGAGACGGGAGGAGGGAGGAGACGGAGTCCTGAGAGAGAGGAGATGATGGAAAGGGTGTGAAAGAGGAAGAGAGCGACCGAGACAACAGAGACCCACTGTGCAAATGAATGCAGACCCTAAGGATGCAGCGCCGCACTCAAAGGAAGCAGTAATAAGACTTCCCTCAGTCAATTACGCCGCCAAACGCAATGATTGATAAATTCCGACCTCCTCTCTTTATTAACGCCCGTCGCTCTGCATGATTGTGAGCGGCGTTGGTTTTCCTACGCGGCGTTGAAGATGAGAGGAGGGAGAAACACTCTTCAGCTCCATCCGTCAAATTCAATTTCCCCTCGATATCGCCGGGTGCACTTGGATTCGTCTGTCAGTCTGCCCGGGGAAAGATCCGGCCCACTTTCAAGCCGCCGCCGCCGCCGCCACCGCCACCGCCCCGACCCCCTTCAAAGGCACCAACTGGGCCTTTGAGCCAGAACCGCTTCAGAGCAGTCAGGTTTCATCCTTTCACCATCAGTTCAAGTCCCAGATCTGAAATACTGAATTCATTTCCACGGTTAGACATCAAACTGAGTCAAAGCAGCTTCAGCATCAGAGTCAGGGTACTAATGCTTCAAAGAACAACTCTCCTCTAATCTAGCCAAGGAAAATTACCTCTGAATCAAAGCACAGGCTCCTATCGCACAATCCACCGCTCAGATTCCGTCGATTCCCTCTCTCAACCGTTGTTCTTGAGTGTTCCGGAGTATTTCGGTGGTGTGTGAGGACGGTCCAGAGCTTCTGCTGCCTGGCTTTGATCCTCCACCTACTCAGCTGCTTCTCACTGTGACCCTTTGGAGCGCGGAACGCCGCTTCAAGGCTCTCGACTCCACCAAGCAGAACGGAGCAGGAGGCACTAAAACACACACAAACACACACAAACACACAAACACACTCTGTGATATGAAGTCCATCTCTCCTTGGCCTGCAGGTTTGCTTCACAAACTTTAACTGTGATCATTCCAGCACGTACTGCAGCGTCTCTAAAGGTCACTTTGTCATGAAACACATCCTGCTTCTGACTTCCTGTTCGGTCTTCTTCCTCTTGGCTCTCGACACCTCGGCGGCTGGCACAGCAGCTTTAAGCAGGAACTTCAGGTCCGAGTTAGATCAGGTTTGACTACTGCTCGGCGAGGAACATTCCAGCTCTGGTGTCCGTTCACGTGTGGGAGGGGCTTAAGTCTAGATGTGTGTTGTGTGTGTGTAGCTGAGGTGGTGAAACACTCTTCAAACATAGCTGATGATGAGGAAACAGGTGTATTCTGTGTTCTGAAGACAGAAGACCAACAAACCTGCCTGAGTCTGAGTCCAGTGGAGCTCCTGGCTTCCTGGCTTCCTGGCTGCAGGTGTTGAGTTTTTGGAGCGAGCGCCGTCAGGTTGATTTGTAATCACTGAGCCGCTCATCAGACCTGACTCATACAGATGAGCCTGAGCAGATGAGCCTGAGCAGATGAGCAGTGAGCGTAGAACGATGCGGCCCTGGTGTCTGCACAGCGTCCAACACGTGAGGCACATCTGCTCTGCAGCATCATTTACACACACTTCCTGCCAGATTGAACCGATGCCCTCAGTGGGCTGCATGTACAGACACAACACAAGCACACACTCGTCCAAAAACGCCAGATCCATCCCGCTGAGACGCTCCGCTCGCTCAGCTCCGCCCCTCTCCGACCTCTCAGCTGTGGCGTCCGGGCCTGAAGGTCACATGAGCGAGCTACTTTAGGGATCAGATGAATGTTTACATCCGACATCATTTCCCAACATGCAGTGCGGCGTCAGGAAGGTTTATATCCCACATGATCTGGCTAATATCAGAGCCAGACTAAGCTTAGCCTGATTAAGGTATTAGTCCTTAGATCACTGTGCTTATTATCATCGGCAATGACACACCTAAGATGCTCTCTCTCACTCCCTCTCCTTCTCTCACTCTCCCTCTCTCACTCTCGCTCTCACTCTCTAGCTCTCTCTCTCTCACTCACTCTCTCTCTCTCTCACAGTTACAGAAAAGCTATTATCTGCTGTGTGTTCTGTCTGCTTGTGTCTCTGCATACAGTACACACACACACACACACACACACACACACACACACACACACACACCACATTTGATTGTGTTTATTTTGGCACGAAGTGACCGGAGAGGGAAATGGATTCATGTTGAACTTCTTTGATGATGTTGAGGAAAATAAGTGGAGCTGAAGTTTGAAGGTCAGTGGGGTCAAACTGCAACTGAGTTTGACCTCTGGCCTGAGATAGAAGAGGAGGAGGAGGAGGAGGAAGAGGGGGATGAGGTGGAGGGGGGCATGAAGAGGTGGAGGAGTCTTTATTGATGTCTTGTGTGCGAAATCAAATCTCTCTCTCCATGTTTGTCTCTGTCACTCTCTCTCTCTCTCTCTCTCTCTCTCTCTCTCTCTCTCTCTCTCTCTCTCTCTCCCTGTCTCTCTCTCTCTCTCTCTGTCACACACTCTCTCTCTTGCTCTCTTTCTATAGCTCTCTCTCTTCTCTCTCTCTCCCCCCCCCCCCTCTCTTGTTTACCCGGCTCATGGCAGCAGTGAAATTAAAGGGCACCATACGTGTGAGTTGTGAGCTCATTTATCAGAGTCTTCAGATGAAGGGTGGCAGGTTTAACAGCTCACAGTGTGTGTGTGTGTGTGTGTGTGTGCGCGCTGGCTGCTCTGTTACCTGCAGCTCTCCACGCTCCTCAGTGAGCAGGGATCTTTTTCCACCTCCGTTGCTCTGAAATCTTTGTTCTTTCTGCCGCTAATTTATGGAGCAGAGCCGCGGCGGCGAGCTTCTCATTACGACGTAATGATATTCCCTGTGATGTCACTTCATCTTATCTCACCGGCTGAGATGACAAGGTGGAAGTGAGGAAGATCACACCAGGGTTGCATAATGAGATGTACTGTAGGTGTGTGTGTGTGTGTGTGTGTGTGTGTGTGTGTGTGTGTGTGTCCCAGGAGCAAGGATGCAACATGCAGGTGTGTGTGTGTGTGTGTTTGAAGTGAAGCGTATGATGTCACTCCTTGTGCATCACTTCTAGTTTACTCAAACATCACAGATCATCTCAAAGTCGACTCCATCAGAGTTCAGCCAGGTCGTCTTCCTCACACGTCGGTGAGTTTATTGCCTTTTCTGATTTCCTCGTCAATAAAAGGTAGAGCTGATGTTCAGACAGCCGGCTCCTAATGTGAACAAACACAGATTTTCATTTTCTCATCATGAATGAGAGGGAGAACAGCACACACACACACACACACACACACACACACACATCACAGTATATTGCTATACAAAGTACCGGATTAAAAATAGCCCGCTGTGTTTGCTTGACACTCAAATGTCTCATAACGCCGTAAACTTCCTTCTGCTGCAGAGAGGAAGAGGAGGAGGAGGAGGAGGAGGAGGAGGAGACGGCTCTGATGAAGCCATGCAAAACATAATAAAGACTGGGAAGTGACTTTTGGAATCCAGGAGTGTGAGTCCATGCTAAGACACTGGGACGGAGACAGAAGCTGGAGTTGTTCTGTTGGCTTTATAGGGTTAAAGAGTGAGAACACCAGGGGTTACACATCGTTTGAATCTGTGTAGAAACATGGAGGAGGGAATTCTATCTCTTCATTCCCTGCCTCTTATCTGATCTGGGTCACTGAGGCAGCAGGCTAAGCAAACTAGCGCAGATGTTCCTCTCCCCTCAGCCGCGTTCCTCAGCTCTTCCTGGGGGATGCCGGGGCGTTCCCAGGCCAGATGGAACTCCTAATCCCTCCGGCGTGCGGTGCGTCTGCCCTGTGGTCTCGTCCCTGTTGGACACACTGACAATGCGTCCGCAGGGAGATCCTGACTGCAGAAGGAAGCCACACACACACAGCTGCTGGACTCAAACCGACAAAGCAACACGATGGCGACGCTGCCTCGTGTGTTTGTTTGTTCCCTGCGAATGAAAGCCCTGACTTCCTGCGAATGTTCTCTGTAACGCTGGCAGTGTGTCTCCGGTGCCAACACGTCTCTGCTCCAGCTCCCAGTAAACATATGTGTGTGAGCACATGTCTGCAGCGCCCATATGGAGCCCATGGCAGACGTCCCTGCCGCTCATGCAGTCGAGTAAGTCCACAGCCGTTGAGTTCGCCGCCGCCGCCGCGCTCTGGCACGCCGTGTTGTTGGAGGGAGATTTATGCTTCTGCTGAAGTGTACAAACAGCCCTCCCTCCATATTGATTGGCCCTCCGGTCAATCCGCTCCTCCAGTAAATGATGTCTTGAGGGAGCTTTTTAAGAACGCGGCCTCTTTAAAGGAATCAGATCCTTCAGCTCGGCCCGGCTGAGGGACGGGACAATACTTTTAAAAGGTGCTAGCGTTCGGACTGAGCCTTATTATTCATGAGCATTGATTTCCAGGCTGCTGCCACATAATGAGCATCAGCAAAATGATAGAGGGCCAAGATTTACAATGATAAGACTGCATTAGTGTGAGTGTGTGTGTGTGTGTGTGTGTGTGTGTCGTTATGGAGCTCTTTGTTGTTTGACACCTGCGTCTGGGAGAAGAAGAGAAACTGTCACTATAACAACCGCCAAGCTTCTTTAGAACATCCGGCGCTGGAGAGGAGAGAAGACGTCCAGAGCCACGTCGGCCTTACGTCCGCCATCAATATCCTAGCAACCGTCTCCCAGGGGATCTATAATCTCCTCCATCTAGCCAATTAACAGGAGCGGAGTGTGTGAGGGGGGCCGGCGGGCCGCAGAGGTGCGTCTGGGCTCAGGGCTGAGGGACTGACATCACAGCTTCCCCCGCTTCCACTCCACACCCAGGCTATTTGTGTGGCGCCCAGGTGGCCTCTTCCTCTCCGTGTTCACTCCCGCCTCATGATTTGATTAGGGGCAGCGCCGCTCGTCACTCCCGTGTCGTGTGGGACGGATCGGCGCTGAGCTGTGGCCACCTGCCAGGCATTAAGCTGTCTCAGTCTGCCTGTGTGTCCAGAGCAAAACAGAATCAGACCCAGGAGCGAGGTCAACCACCGCCACTACGCTCGCCTGCAGGGAGAGCAAGGGCGCCGCGTTCCCTTAAACAGGAAGTGAGCGGAGGTTAGACGTCCTGCTGCAAGTTAACGTGCACAGTAAGAACGGTGGAGTCGTTCAGGCGCCGGCTGAATCAAATTCACCCCTCACTCTAGAAGCCTTCATCAGCTGTGACACTCTTCATCAGACAACAACCTCTCTGCACCTCCTTCCTCCTTCCTCCTTCCTCCTTCCTCCTTCCTCCTTCCTCTGTCTGAGGCACCACAGTGCAGAGCAGAGCTGCAGCTCCATGAATTATTCACAGCTCCTGTTCTCAGGTTGAGGCTCTGACATTGAGCGTGTGTGTGTCTCGTCTTCATCACTGGGATCCTCTCAGAGGTTCCTCCTCCTGTACTCTGTACGGCAGAGCAGCTCACTAAATAACCAACGTGTGCATGCAGGAGCAGCACAACAGAGGCTCCTGCTGCTCTGCGCTCTGCTCTGTGATATTGGACACACACACACACACACACACACACACACACACACACACACACACACACACACACACGTGGCTGTAGTGAACCTGGAGGTGAGGTACATCCTGTCAGTTAATCAGAGCAGAGGGTTAGAGGCGTCCTGGCCGGTGTGTGTGTGTGTGTGTGTGTGTGTGTGTGTGTGTGTGTGTGTGTGTGTGTGTGTGTGTGTGTGTGTGTGTTCACACCTCCACACGCGTGGGCAGTGGCACAAATGAGCAGAAGCGTGAGGCTCAGGCTCAGCCGTCCTCTGGGAGAGGCAGCTGTCAGTCTCTCCATCTATTCTGGGCTCTGGAGTCTTCACACAGCTGGGGGAGGAAGGAGGAAGGAGGCCTGACAGCTTTTATAGTAATCAATCATCTGTCGTCTGGCTCTTTGACAATTCGATTCGAGTGACGACGAAGTGAAATGAAAATAATCTACTGTGGGAGGAGATCACAGATCAGAGGAAGGAGCTGTGATCGTTTCTACAGAGGAGGAAACAGAGAAACACAACTGGAACTTCGTGTAGGAGCGTGCTGAGGAGTCGCCCGTCAGCCTTCCTCCTCCTCCTCCTCCTCCTCCTCCTCCTCCTCCTGCCCTTCCTCTTCATGTTGCTCCTGCCAGCATGTCCCACAATTATAGCCCAACATCTTAACAAGACGTCCCAGAGGAGCAGCAGTCAGTGACGCTGTCAATTTGGTGGCAGAGCCGCTGGAAATGTCTCATTACTCTGCAGAGCGGCACAAACTCCTCTACGTCGCTCTGAGAGCAGAGCTAACTCTGACTGAACCGTCCTGCCAGCGCCCGGGAACCCTGGCTCCTTTACACACCATTACTCCTTTAACCAGAGGTGTGTTAGTGTGTGAGGAGGGAGGGGGGAGGGGCGGGCACACACACACACACACACACACACACACACACACATGGCTCAGTCAGTGTGGGTCTGATTAGACTGACAGGGCTCATTTATGCTCAGTGCTAATTCAGTAATATAAACTCATGTGACCTATTTTACAGAACAAACAGTGTGTGTGTGTGTGTCTGTGTGTGTGTGTGTGTGTGTGTGTGTGTTATTCAAGCCAAATTTATCCCCTCTCCAGCGTTGGCAGGAAGCTCTGGTCTCATTAAAAGCTCCGTGGCAGCCGCACACACAGAGCACGCAGAGCTTCAGACTGTGATTGTGAGTCCATGATGGCTGAGACACGCAGAGCTCCGCCCCCTTCTTCACCTTTACCTTCTCCCTGTTCATCCTTCGCCCCGGCGTGACACACAAACGAAGAGAGCGAACAGAAGGCGGTGGGTCGGCACGGCGGTAGGATCACAGTCTGTCTGCTTTGGCCTGCTGCGTGTGTGTGTGTGTGTGTGTGTGTGTGTGTGTGTGTGTGTGTGTGTGCGCTTGGCTCCTTCCTCCATATTCCTCGTCCAACCCCCTCCTACCTCCCTACTGCCTCTGAATGTGGATCCAAGCAGGATCCCCCGTAGACGCGGCGTCGTGGGCAGCAGCCGGCCTCCGAACGCCGCTCTCTCATATTCACAACGCGGCGCTCTTCGGTAAACAGGAAGCCCGGCTGCTGGAGGAATTCAAACACTATCGCCGCTCCATCACTGAGGCTTTAATGAGCGGAGATAAAAGAGTTCACGTCTCAGATCTGAAGGAAGTCACAGCTGAAACACACCGTCACCTTCACACCTTCCTGCTCCCCATGCCTTTATTTTGAAAAGCCAGAGCCTGTGGGAAGTCTTGATTGTGCTTCTCAGGCTCAGGTGTGTCAGGTTGTTTTGTTTGTCTGTTTGATTGACAGAAGCTGACGGTCCGTTCTGAAACTGAAGCCAGTCTGAATCCAGATCAGGAGGCAGCAGATGCGTGTGTGTGTGTGTGTGTGTGTGTGTGTGTGTGTGTGATATATATATAACTGCATCTACAGGAAGGAGATGAGCAGTCCACTTCCTGTAACAGGATCAAATGAGCCATAATGACAGGAGGTGTTGAGTTCTCTGCTCCTCCATGTAATCTGATGACCTCACATCAGATTCTCTTCTTCTCTTCTTTCTTCCTCCGTACTTTAACCTCTTATTGTTCAGGTGGAAGTTACACTTAGTGCACATAAGTGTGTGTGTGTGTGTGTGTGTGTGTGTGTGTGTGTGTGTGTGTGTGTGTGTGTGTGTGTGTGTGTGTGTGTGTGTACAGCTCAGGTTGATGCTTGTCTTAAGGAGGCTGAGGCTGAGGCTGAGGCTGAGGGCTGCAGCATCACTCTCTTGCTGGATTGGGATGTAAAGCATGATGCATTGTGGGAGGTGGTGATCTAATCCCTGTTGCTGTTCCTGAGGGTGGGAGATCTCACCGTGTGATTGGAGAATTTATCTTAATAAAGTGACAGCTACATCATCAGACACACCACACACACACACACACACACACACACACACACACACACACCCCTCCCCCCAACAGAGCCACAGTGACACCTGTATGCAGCGCAGCAGCCGTGCACAAACACACACACACACACACACACACATCTGCATCCAGACCCTCACACACACTGTACACACACACACTGCAAGGTAAATACTAGAGAGAAATACAGAAGTTGCCTCTTGTAACTGTGTGTTGGTAGTGTCTAAGTTGTGTGTTCAGGTGTGATGTTGGAGTTACACACCAGCATGTTCACCTGGATCACACTGCAGCCTTACAGCATCAGGGATGAAGATCAGTGGGGAAGCTTGTGTTCCTCAGCCAGTGTTGTGTGCTGTGTTGTGTTCCTGTAGGCGTTTCAGGGGTTAATGCTGTCCTCTCCTCCCCCACTGAGCTTCAGTGTGTGTGTGTGTGTATGTGTGGATGAGGTCAGGTGGACGTTTGGATCAGGAAGGCAGCTGGAGATCAGCAGAGACGATGTCATTGTTTTAAACACACTCTTGTTGTTCTTATTGTTGTTGTGTGTCTGTTTGATGTTGAGGCGCAGAAGTAAAAAGTACACTGATGCCTGTGTGTGTGTGTGTGTGTGTGTGTGTGTGTGTGTGTGTGTGTGTGTGTGTGTGTGTGTGTGTTCTGTAGAACCTGCCAGTTCAGCTCCTCACACACACGTTTTCCTAGGTCAGATTCCCTGTGAGGAGCTGAAGCCTCCCTCCTCTTCCTCACCTTCAGGCGAGGCTTCCTCAGGCCTGTCACCTCAGATCTCAGTCAGCAGGTCCAGCCCAGTAAGGGGCGGAGCCTCTGGGGGGCTCAGCTGTGCGTCTGCATGAGGATAAAAGTGCCCAGTGTTTGTTGTTGTTACCTTGACGGTGACGAGCAGAGCCCTTCGTTTGCGCCTCTCTTCCTCCTGAGTGCGTCTGCTTAACATTCAGAGTCTTCTTCCTGTCTCAGCCTCTGAGAGGAACCAGGCTGCCTCTCTTATCTCTAATGTGGCTGGAATTGAATTTCTCTCACCGTAATGTTTTGCTTCTTTTTCGATACAGTCCAAGTTGACTTTAGAGAGGAAGGGGGGAGGAGGAGGAGGAGGAGGAGGAGGGGAGGAGGGGAGGAGTGGTGTTGCTAATCTGTCTGAAGAGCGACCTTCTGAAATGATTGTTGTTGTGCTTCAGCTCGTTTGTTCGACCGAAGTTCCTCCCAGAGCAGAAGAAGCAAACTCTCACTGGTCATGATGTCATCACTAACTTCCCTGTGTGTAGGAGAGAGGAGTCGTCCCTCCGTCTTTAGAGGAAGGAAGCAAACACCAGCAGGGACGCAGGGTCGCAGTATTAAAACAGACTTTGCACAGCGGCGTGATTGGCATTCTGAGTGCAGCCGGCACAGCGTGAGACAGAGCAACACACTGCTCTGTCACTGAGGCCTGTGGCTCTGGACTTATCCTGCAGGACACTCAGGCAGAGAGAGGGAGAGAGAGGGAGAGGAGAGGGGAGGGAGAGAGAGGAAGTAGAGAGAGGAGAGGGAGAGAGAGGAAAGAGCGAAGAGAGAGCAGTGAGAGAGAGGGAGAGGAGAGGAGAGGGGAGGGAGAGGAGAGGGGAGGGAGAGGAGAGAGAGAGAAGAGTGGAGAGAGAGGAAAGAGCGAAGAGAGAGCAGTGAGAGAGAGGAGGGAGAGGAGAAGGGAGAGAGAAGAGAGGACAGATGGAGGGATAGAATAGTGGAGAGAGGGAAGAAGGGAGAGAGAGAGAAGAGGGGAGAGAGCAGGGAGAGGAGAGAGAGAGAGAAAGAGAGTGAGAGGAAAGAGTGAAGAGAGAGCAGGGAGAGAGGAGGGAGAGGAGAAGGGAGAGAGAAGAGTGGAGAGAGAGAAGAAGGGAGAGAGAGGAAAGGGGGAGAGCAGGGAGAGGAGAGAGAGAGAGTGAGTGAGAGAGAGACGGAGGGGGGGGTAGAGAGAGGGAGAGGGGAGAGAGAGAGGGGAGGGAGAGGAAAGAGTGAAGAGAGCAGGGAGAGAGAGGAGGGAGAGAGACAGGCGAGAGAGAGGGGGGGAGGAGAAGGGAGGGAGAGGGGAGAGATGGAGAGAGAGCAGGGAGACAATGGAGGGGGGGAGAGGAGAGGGGAGAGATGGAGGGAGAGAGAGAAGAGGGGAGAGAAGAGAGAGAGAGAGAGAGAGAGAGCAGAGGAAGTTTAAGAGCCACACAAACAGATTAGAAGCTTTTCTTCATCAATCTGCTGGTGTGAAGGTTTTGTTTGGAGGCAAAGCGTCTTCAGCCGAGCGTGAGAGAGTGAAACCATGCGTCCTGTTGTTTTCCTGTCATGTTTTCCACTCCCGCTCTGTTCTTTATTTATCTCTCAGGCTGAAACTCTATGATGTCGTCTAATTGAGCTTGATTGTTGTTATGGGACATGATTGATTTCACTTCTCTCTCCTGTGGAAGTAAACGCTTGATCCTGACCTTTAGGAAACCTGTTTGTGTTCAATCAGCTCATCTGATCACAGGTTAGAAGTGAAAACTCTCATTGATCGTCTCGGCTGTAATCTATGACATCAGGGCGTCAAGCAAACACACAGAACTATAGATCATAGATTGTGTTTAGAGACGAGATGAGGTGAGAGAGAAGAGAAGGTAGGAATCCTCCAAAGGCTCCATCAGCTTCAGAGGGGAAGGAGACTGAAAGCTCCTTTGCTCCGCTCTGTTTCCTGCTGCTATGGTTCAGTTTGATACGGTTCTGCTTGGCCATGATTCGTTTAAGCCATGTCTGAAGTCAAGTCCAGTTTGATCTGGTCCATCCCAGGTCCATTGAGGCCTCGGTGCTTGGACATCACGTGACCCTGTTTCTCTCCAGACACCTAAAGGTCAAACCTTGGTCCCCTGTTTGGTTTGCGGCCCAAACCATGATCCAATCAGGACGGAGTGCAGAATCCTCCATCGCTCCATGTTCCATCATCACCGTGGTTCAGATTCAGACCGGATCAGACCCATCACAGGCCTGAACCTCACCTGAGCAGCATGGAGGGGGGTCGCAGGTCTGAGACTCAGACTTGTCGTGGTTTTCACATGAGTGTTGATCCAGGGAGACCAAGAAATTAATGTAACAGGAAAATCATTGTGTACAAACGACCTTGGCCCTGTTAGTTCGTGTGTGTGTGTGTGTGTGTGTGTGTGTGTGTGTGTGTGTGTGTGTGTGTGTGTGTGTGTGTGTGTGTGTGTCCTGACCCCCTGACTCTACCAGTCTGGAGGCTCTGTTTGATGTGGCCTGTAGCCTCAGCAGGCAGGAGGGGGGGCGGTCTTGGAAGCGTCTCCTCTAATGGATCTTGTCACTCCTCCATCCTCTGGGCATGTTCATGATCTGACACAACAACTGCACTTATCTGTAAACAACAGAGCGAGCACGTCCTCCCTCCCCGCCGCTCCCTCCTGATTGCCTCGGCGACGTCGTGCGCCTGCTAAATTTCGGGGGGGCTTTGCTACTTAATGATCCTTCCCCTTGTTTGAGTGCGATATCTGCTAACTAACAACGACGACGCTTAAAGGTCTGGGCACGTTTTCAGCAGCGTGTGAAGCTTCTGAGGCGGCGTGGAGCTGCAGCCGTGTCCCAGGTGCTGCAGGAGTAAATAAGATCACTATTATTCCTCTATCGCTGATTGAGTATTCAAATATTTGCTAATTACGTTGGTACTCAAGTGCTACATTAGCATTTGGATTAGTTTAATCTCCACCTGATTGATGTTTGCGAGCCCGACACCTCTCATCTTTACCGCCGTCGTCTCCAGATGCCACCTGATGGATGTTTTGCTGTCGTGTCTCAGCCCACCTGAGGCTCAGAGGCCTGAATGGAGCCCAGTGGTCCTCTGGGACGGAACCAACGCCCTGTGGGACGGCTTTGATACGTCTACAGAGGGTTCCCATCCCAGGGTTTGGACATATCGCATCAAAACTGCATCGATATCACCTCAGATTGATTTGCTTTCCTGAGGAGGATCAGTTGTGTTGGATCTAAAGGTGTAGCGCCGCCTGCAGGAGGCCTCTGGAGTGAAGAGGAGCGACTCAGAGCCAAGAGAGCCACAAACACGGGACTATTTAAAGTTTGAAGACTGAGTCTGAAGTAATGTTCATGGCGGGAGAGTGACTCAGAATAATGGCCGTTTCAAGCATCATTACCGTGGTTACTGCATGTTGTCAAGGCGCCTTTACGGCCTGATGTAGTGCAGCTGGGTGTGAGGGAGGAGCTGAGCAGGACGGAGAGGCGTTCAAGTGCTTGGAGTCTCATCTGCATTTCCTTTTGAAATTAGCTTGAGTTTATTCTAAGATGGTGGAATCCTTGCTTATATTTTCTTATTATTGATTGGGTATCTCTCAGTTTTGTCAGCTGAACGTTTTAATGCTCATTCAGGCAAAAACAGCAAACGCTTGTCTCCTTCCAGCAGGGTTGGATCTGTGAAGGGAAGAAGAGAGATTAGAGAGGGGAAGTTATTTAGCGAGGAGCAGAAAAGGCTGCTGGGAGGTTTTTATAGAGGCTGTGATGAATACCAGTCATCAAAGAAGCCATGCAAGCACAATCACAGCATTACACTTAATGAAATGTAGATGGAGAGGGAGAGGTGAGCTTTAGTCGATGCAGAGCGCCGCCGCCGCTGCCGCCGCCGCCGCACAGCCGAGGGCGGCGATCACCCGGGTGAACAATCACCCGTGAACGCTGTGCGGCTCAGTTATTCCCTCAGATGCGTGGCGTTGGCCTGCGGTCCTTCCCTTTGATAACTCTCCGCTCTTCCCCGCGCTGAGCCTGATGTACGGCGCCGCCCGTTAAATGGAGAGGGGAACGTACCGGCGTTGCTAAGCGGCTGCAGTTTGACCCGTTCGGTTCAGCTCAGTGGGGGATGGCGTAGATTGCGTGCCAGGAATCGCAGCATTTTGACTCTGTGGACCCGGGAGGCAGAGAGTTCCTGCACTTCTTGCAGATCTCGAGCGTTGAGCTCTGTGCCGTGCTGAGCACAGATTTGTTTTGCAGCCAACACGTTGCTGTGCTGAGTCTGAGGGGAGACGTTGGCGTGTAAAACTTATTTCTGCTGTAGGCTTTGCAAAACATGCAATCATCACAGCGTAGAGCTCAGGGTTCATTTCTGTCTGAGCTTCATGCTGCATGGAGGAGGAACCACGGCAACTGAGGTGCCAATAATTCTGACCGGGGATCAGAGTCGGACACAACGATGTGTTATTCTGTGTCTAACATGGCCCGTCTGCACTCAGTGTGCACAGCGTTACATGCAGGAATCAGGATCAGGATCATGTTAAATATAAAGGAGGACAGTGAGTGTGTGTGTGTGTGTGTGTGTGTGAATGTCCCTTCAAACTAAAAGCCTGACACCTGCTTTAGGGCTGACGGATCAATTTCCTTTTCTCTCAGCCCCTTATGTATGAAGCAGCTCCCAGAATGCATCTGTGGTCCAGCTTCTGTCCAGGAAGTGAATGAAAACCATTCAGACTTCTGTAAATTAGATTTAATCTGACAAGTTGACTGAACTCATTTTGGTTCACAGGAAGTGTGTGGGAGTCAATCCTGAGGGACGCAACACAACTACACAACTACACAACTACACAACATGTACATTTACTCACTTATCCCTCTCACACGCCGCCTGTTTGCCTGAAATAATACAGAGCTTCTGACAGCGAGCAGCCGCCGCTCTGTTTCCAGCACATTAAGGCTCTAAGTGCACTCTGTCTTTACAGAGCGGCGGCCCTCTGCCTCTCCATTCTGCTGATCGAGTCAAACCTCATAACCGTATCTCACCCGACCTTTAACGCTCCGTTAAAAATGAGCCGAGCGCCCTAGTCGATGTAAAGACGCACGATACGGCGACGCAGCGGTTAGGCGGTGAGAGACGGTCCTGAGATGAACCCTGACCCCCCGGGGGAGGGAGGAGGGGTCCAGGCCCTGAGCGCCAGATTCTGGGAGAAAACCCGGAGCGGAGCCAGGAGAGGACACACAGAGAGTCTTTCATTAGAGGAGCCGGCCCTGCTGGAACAAAGAAGCTGTTCATTAAATGGACACTCCAGGCCCGGTCAGGGATCGGACCCTCAGGCCCGGTCAGGGATCGGACCCTCGCCCTCACACTGATGATATCACACTGGCAGCCCGGTGTGAGGCTCCAGGCCGGGCCGAGGGCTCTGCAGACGTTTACACAGGGAGGAAAATCACATTCTGTTACAGCGTGGGTTAAATTAGCTCATTATAAGAGACAAGACAACACACACACACACACACACTCTCACCCTTTAGTGTCGTGGCCAAACTTGGAGCAAGGAGCTGCGGTGTTCAAATGCTTCATTAAGCTTGAGATGTGTTACCAGTCTGACGATCAATACAGAGCCGGGCCTATGCTGCGGCCCGAGCTGCGGCCCGAGCTGCGGCCCGAGCTGCGGCCCGAGCTGCGGCCCGAGCTGCGGCCCGAGCTGCGGCTGCTCGTTGGTCTGTGCTGCAGATCTGCTCTCCGCCTCGTTCAGGTGAAGTCTTACAACAAAGCAGCTCTGGATTCTTATCAGTAAATTCAATATCAACCACAATAATGAACAAACAGAGGGAATATTTTTCATAGCTGAATGATAAAACTCCATTTCCATTTAGATTGCTGCAGATCAGAGCAGGAACGTTTACATCTCAGCAGATGTTCCATTTCACAAACATAGAGACCTGACGGCTCACAGTTATTTATATTTCTAATATGTGGAAGTCACAGGAATGAGTTGTCTGTCCTCTGTCCTCTGTCCTTGTCAGCGTGTCTTGACGACTCCGTCCTCACTGCACAAAGACATAAATATGTTACAACCACTTGATTGACAATTAATTGCTGCTGCGTCTGCAACATCAGCCAGTAATGCTGCCCACTCTCCAAGCACACACTCTAATCCCCCACACACACACACACACTCACACACTCACATACAAACGAAACTAAAAGTAACCGTTTAAGTAAAAATTCGTGATCATTACCAAAATGGAGTGTGATTTGATTTGATTGATGGGATTAGCTGTGCTCTGCTCCACTGTGGGTCAACACTGCATGAGCACATGTAAACACACTCCCACCAGCCTTCACTGCAGTGGACCGACCTGCATAAATCCCAGTTAAGGGCTTTAGTCTAACTATCAGACGGTGCTCTTGACGGAAATATTCAAATATTGAAACGTTCGCCTCCAGGCTACAAGCAAATTAAAATCCTCACATAAATAGGCTAATCTTATTATAAACAGAGTAATGCTTTGACATACAGAGACAGAGAACATGCTGACACGACGTGATGCTCTTCATCTGTACAGACCAACACACAAACACAGTGTCAGAGGGATCTGCAGGCTAAACCCACAAAAACCCACTCAACTAAAGAACAAACTGAAGAACAAGCCTGAAAGAAAGAGAAGCTGCCCCCCAGCTGGAGACACGACTGTAACAATGCAAGAAGATCTGATTTATAAAGCAAATAAGTGCTGATACCATAACAGAGATTACAAACTGAAAACAAAGCTACTGGACCATAGAGGACCCCCTGCTGTGTGCGCTCAGACCCAGGATGTGGGTTGGAATCCTGATTTTCCCTTTGTGTGAACCCTTTGATTGTGCGTTTGGCCGTCACACACTGAGCGCGGGGTCTCAGAGTAGAAAAGTTTAATCTGTTTGGAGACGTTAGACGAGCCCGGGAGGCTTCTGTGCCGTCTCTCTCTTCCTGTCCGACTCGCCGCTTCTACACCAGCGTGTTCTTTACTGCGTTTATCTCTTCTTATCTTATCGGCTCTCATCCAGCCGCTGTCCTTATCTGTCTGAACCCCAAAGGATAAACCTCACACGACAACAACAACTCTTAAGTATGCATGACTTTGGTGTTAATGCCCAAACAGAGCCTGAATCACAAACACCATCCGAACTGACGGACATTGATCTGGTCTGTTGACACAAAGAGGACTGAAGGGACGAGGCTACGATGCTTTGAAGCTCCTGTGGCCACGCTGACTGAAGCTTAACCTCATCAGCTGTATGAGGGATGAGAGAGGAGGATTCAAACAGGATGTCATCCGGGGCGTTGGGTTGCTCCGGGAGCCATTTCTAAACCAAACGAGGCCCTCGTCTCCATGGCAACCCACCACTCAGGGGCCAACGGGCTGTAGGCTAGATACTAATATAATCAATTACCCGCTGTATGTAGTTAATGTGAAGGTGAAATGTGAAGTTCCTCAGCGAGTTGTCTGTGTGCTCCTCTGTGCTGTCGGTAGCTCTGGACAGAGCAGCCGCCAACAGAGCAGCCAGCACACGTCAATTAGCCCACGTTTCAACCTGCCAGGAGGACCAGCTGACAGGAATGGGACGACTCAGCTACGCTTCCCATATCAGAGCCTCCTCCACTCAAATATGTGTTTTTTTTTCTTCCTAATTAATTCCCATGGATGCTTGAGAAGCTGCTGGCAAAGTTTCCTCTGCCAAAAAGAAGACTTCCTGTTCTCGCTGATGTTCGTGGCGTGCAAGCACAATTTGTCAAATCAGAAATCGGTGGATGCCAATCACAGCTTCTGAGCACGCAGACGTGGAATCAGCTCGACACCGTGTTGTTAAATAACGTGCGGTTGCCGTGTGTGTGTCGGCGTTGGCGAGGTATCGCGTTCGGGGCTGTTGGCTGGTGGATGAACACCGTATTTGCATATTCACAGTTCCCTCAGTGAGGCAGGGAGAGAGAGAGCAGCGGCCTGTGTGAGCTCTATATGTGCTAGAATTAGTCTAAGGAGAGTTTTCCTACATCTTTAAAGTGCCTCTGGTAGCGGAGGCCAATCAGGTCATTGATCGTTACCGCCAACATTTCGTACTTTGAGCCAGAACGTCTGGTTGGGTTCAGTCCAACTGGCAACAACCCACAGCTGATGACAAAGATCAGCACTCGCTCAGTCTTCACCTCAGCTGGACTAGAAACCTGCGAGCGTTCGTTCTGAACACCGAGTGTGATCCGGACGGTTGAGCTGTAGTTTGATTCCATCGCCAAAGGAACGGCAGCACGTTGCTAAACATTTCAGATGAGGCAGGAAGTCCCCTTGTTCCGTATCCTGTATGTGTAGAAGTATGAACTCTATCTGTGTGTGACGTTGTGTTGATTGCTGCCTGGTTGCTAATAGAGTTGGATCGATACTGTAGACGAGACTCTGCCCGTGTGAATAATTTCAGATTTCTTTTATATAGTCTAACGGCTTTACAGTCTTTACAGAACGGGCGGGGGGGTTCTTTCATATTGCCTGTGACATATTTCTCGCACTCACAAATGAACTCCTGGGGGTTAGCAACAGCTTGTCAACACGTTTTACATCAAAGAGCACATTAGAAAGGTCTGTGCATCGGAGGTGTCATCCTGTGCGGTGCTTTGTAAGTCACTGATGCTTTTGTTTCATCTTTTATTTATGTTCAAACTGGAAGGGAGCGAATATGAACAGCCCCGGTTCAGTAGTCAAAGGTCTGATGTGTTTACAGCCACAGATTTGCTAATTGCTGCGCGTGAAGTTCTGTTTTGAAGGCAGAGTACAGTTTGAAAATGACATGGGTATTCATTGATCCGTACACTGCAAATATGAGATGTTAATGAATTCTGCACTAACCGTCTGCTCACGACCTCTCAACCTACAACAAGCCTCCTGTTTCACTACTCTGAATATGAAATTCTATCTTAAAAAGAATAAATGTTAGGATTCTCTACAGTCAAATTGACCAAAGGCTAAATCAATGTAAACTCTACGCTTTCTGCCAGCATTTTCTCGGTGTATTATTGATGCTTCCTCCTTTGGTTTCTCTCAGTTTAGACAATGTCTTCTTTAATTTACAGCTGAAGCTAAAGGTTTGTTCTTCTTCATCTTTCTGTTATCTAAACCCTGTTCCTTGTCTCTCCAGGTCCATGG
This sequence comes from Genypterus blacodes, assembly GCF_046128005.1. Lineage (NCBI taxonomy): Eukaryota > Metazoa > Chordata > Actinopteri > Ophidiiformes > Ophidiidae > Genypterus > Genypterus blacodes. The sequence continues at coordinate 6,243,087 of NW_027466864.1, read as the reverse complement.
GGGAGGTGCATGGGCAGCGACTGCGGCCCAGGTGGCAGCCAAAGCCGGGCAGTCTGGTGCGCCCATGTGGACGGCTGGACGACCCTTCACACCAACTGTGACCAGGGCCAGCGCCCCTCCAACCAGAGGAACTGTTTCCGTGTGTGTGACTGGCACAAGAGCCTTTATGACTGGAAACTGGGTGCCTGGAATGAATGTGTGCCAGTGTCAGCAAGGACCTTTGGGGCTATGCGGCCGTTCCTATGCAGCGGGGGCGAAGAGGGCATCCAGACCCGCGAGGTGGGCTGCGTGCTGCAGTCAGATGAGTCCCCGGCAGAGGACGACATCTGTGAATACTTTGAGCCTCAGCCTCGCCTGGAGCAGGCCTGTTTGATCCCGTGCCCTCAGGATTGTGTGGTTTCTGAATACTCTCCCTGGACATCCTGCTCCAAAACGTGCGGCACAGGACTGAGGAACAGAGTCCGGAGCGTCCTGGTCCCTCCACTTTTCGGAGGTGCCATCTGTCCCAACCTAACCGAGTTCCAGTCTTGTAAGCCCGGGCCTTGTAAAGGTCCGGAGGGCATGTACAGCCTCAGGGTTGGCCTCTGGATCCCTTGCGCCCTCCCGCAGACGAGATCAGCGCGTCAAGCTAAGCGCAGGAAAGGAAAAGGAGGAGGGCCTAAAGACAGAGGGGTCAAAGATCCTGAGACCAGGGAGCTAATCCAGAAGAAACGAAACAGGAACCGTCTCAACCGGCAGGAGAGTCCGTTCTGGGACATCCAGGTGGGCTACCAGACTCGGGACGTGACCTGCATACACAGGAACGGGAGCGCAGTCGGACGCAAGTGAGTGACCTTTGATGATATTAATCCCTGTGTTTTTACCTCCGCCAAGAAGGATTTGTTTTCACCTGTATCATGTCTGCCTGTCTTCATACTCGTGTCCATCTGTGTCTCAGCCTGTTGGAGGTATCATTATTTTGGGAGTAAGGCCTCATATTTACTTGTGTCTCAGATGTTTGTGTGTCTTTGGTTCACACGACCAAACACCAGCTCCAAACAGACAGAACATGAATCCAGACGTGTGCTGGTGGAAGTCTTTCCTCCCCCTGTCAGGAGGTGACAGATGGAGGATGTTTATCCAATGTGTCTTTGCCGTCGCTGTGCCGTCAGAGCAATGAGGCAAATCTCACACACTGCATTTCATGTCAGCTGGCGAGGATTGAAAAGGCAATGCTAGTCGTTTTATGACGCGAGCTCGTCGGCGTGGCTGTAACTGTTGAGGTAAGCCCATTCCCTGGATTCTGTCCTGGGGGTTTGAGCGGATGCGTAATGATATGTTCCGAGGAAACACAAACAAATCAAGTGTCACTCAAAACGCCACCGGCAAAATGGTTTCCTCGCAACGCCGCAAAGTCAACTTGGAAAAGTAGTAAAATCAATATTAAGGGCAAAGAGCACGGAGTGTGTTTTGAGGGTTTGCTGAGGCATGACAGCTCTATTACTGTTTTGACAAACAATAGTGTGAATACGACCAAGTTGAACTCATCTGATTGGCGTCTGAGCTCCGGGGGGGTGAATGTCATGTGATCACTACAGACACATTCATGAGCTGAAGTGTAGAAAGCAGCAGCTCTCCTCATCAGCGCTGCTCTGCCCTCCTGAAGGGACCGGGATGTGAGCTGCCCACATAAATAAGTAATGAGGTACTAGTTAGAAGTAGATGAGGGTCGTCCAAGGAGCAAGGAAGATGAATCTCTTTATTTATCCAGTGATGAAAGTGTGTATTCGCTCCAGCACTTAGCCTAGTGCCTTAGTCAAGGGCCATGGAATCTGAAATGGTACTAACCACTCTACCCCCCCAACAACGCCAGGCTTGGACTTGAACAGTGTAACTATGGCGACAGCATCCAGATACCGAATTAATACCTTAATGCAAAGTACTTTCCATTGCATTATGACTCCATACATGTTCAGCTGGGTAACATTGTTAGAATCAAGCAGCCACAAAGTCTCCAACCCCACTGTAACATTGAATATGTGGAATACGAATCCATAGCAGGTATACAGTTAGTCGACTGCTGTCTTCTCCTCCTCCTCTACCTCTGACTGAAGTTGTCTGTGGCGCTGCCCAGAACCTCAGATTTTGTGTTTCATGAGGTTTGTGATATCTTGGAAAGCAACACCGGTGCTGTCAGTGCAGCGGAGCTCCATTTATCTTGTATACTGTATCTGTCACACACCACTGTATTCACACTTGTGATCAATTATGTACTAAATCTATTCATTAGTGCTTTGTTGGTGCCACGCTGTCAGCAGTGACTGATATCAGACGTTTCAAAGGAAGCATGAAAAGAAGTCTGGCGCCCTCAGGAGCATCAATATTCATCCTTTGCTGGTTTAGTTCTCCTCTCTGAAATATTCATCGTTGTTTTTGCCACTTTGAGAAAAGTGGAACTTCCCACTGAAGCAGTAACACAGTCATGAATCCCGACCAGACGCTCCCTCAACATCTTGCTGGCTTCATTTCCTATTTAGTTTGAAGTGCATCTGTCGTTCCCGCACGCCCGCTTCAGCCCAGACAGGATCGTTCTTCACGCCTGGTTGTTTTAAGAGAACCCAGTCGTGTGCTTGTGTTTGTCTTGAATCACAGACTGAAGGTAGAGCTGCTGCGGCGTAGAGCTGGTATCACGTAGAGCGTATCGCAGCACATCATTGCCCTTAATGTCCCGTCTGGTGCCTCTTACATCTTTTTCCGCTCTCAAATTCCTCTCAGACGGCTTTTTCTTCAAGGTACTGAAATTGTAGAAAGACTCTTAATCACATTTCCCATAGGAAACCCTTTCAACTGTGACTATTCTGATGAATGCAATTGGAGTTATAAGTTTAGACTTTCTGAGCGTCTATTTTGGGTGAAGCCCTCTGAGTCCATTGTTGTGTTTGAAACTCAAAAAGCTTAAAAAATGAGCGATTCTGAGATGTCTAGCGTATTTGAATGGAGAACGATTGTGTCCTAATTCTGTCTGAATGACTGAGACACAATGAGACAGACTTCTACCGCGACTTCACAATCTCTGCAAAGTTGCTCAGGCACCGAAACCAAGAAACGGCAAAAAGTGAAAAGGATCTGGTCGCAGAGAAACGAGTCCTTCCATTGAAATTCCATTGGAGACGGAAAATCTAGCCATCACATTACATTTATCACATTTTCCTTTATAACGCCTTATTGCTTTTTCAAGGCAGCCAGCACGCCAAATGTGTTTGGCAGGAGTACAAAGTGGAATAGTTTCACAGCGGCGTTCCACTTGGGCTAAGCAGAGGTGTTCCAATCTGCACACGCAAAGAGTGAAAACACGGCCTCGTACACGGAGCTCATACATTTCCTCATTTAAAGCAGAAGTCTGAGTCGCTGGAGGCAAAGTGTGGTGGCAGCGTCGAAATGAGAGGTTTCTAAATGAAGCAGAGCTGTAATTAGCACTAATAGCTCGTCAGCTGCATCGCCCCTAGGGGAAAGACATGTAGACGGAGTAGCAGAGAGCACTCGGCTTTAGTTAGAGCAAATTTCTAATGATTCCAAAGGGCTCAAAGAGGAGGATGTGTTATTCATTACAGCTAAATGTTATTGAGATGATCAAAAGGCTGTCGACTATCCCATCATGAGTTGTGTTGGTGTTCTTGATTGTCCAAACACTTAAGATACTGGAAGCCTCCTGTTTTATTATTAAGGTGAAGTTGATTATGCAGCCTGAATGCTAATGAGGTGACAGAACGTGGCAGAGAGCTTAGAGCTTTACACGCCTCGTTTAGTGTCGTATCGGCTCCTCAGACGTGTTTAAAGAGCGTAAACGTGGCTGAAGGAGTCTTGGTACGGGGGCGGTGCCACCTGGCAGACAGAGATTATTGTCACATTGAATTTAGTTTCCAGGAAAATATCTGTACTCACTTTAGGCTTTAGGCTTTAAAAGAAAAGTGGCCAATCAGCAAAGCATCTGTTGGGTTTCCTTATTGATGTATATTTATATTTATCTAAGTGAGACATGTTAGAAGGAGTTTTGGTCACTGCGGAACGTGGTGTCTCTCTTTGATTGAACTTTGATTAGACTGTGATTCAGGCAATAAATCATGTTCTTGTTTTTAAGCCTGACTGACACTTGTCTAGTGTTACCTGGGGAACTAAAGGGACGAGTCATGATCGTCTACATACCAGGGTGATCCTTGGCATTTGATTTGGAATTCGATCTATAATCTCAATCAATCAACCAAACCAAATAAGCACTACTCCTGTTCCTTTTCTCTGCGATGCAATGACTTTAACCCGTAGTTCTCCCAGTGAACTTACAGGTGGACTTCACAAATCCAAACCCTGGTCCTTCACTTAAGTCTACTGCTTTCAATGAAACTGTTTGTACGCTATTCAAGTCTAGAATGAGTCCTGCTGGTGGAGTTGTGTTTGACTTGTGCATGGTGACTCACAGAGAGTCTCAGTCAGAGGTGTGGATGCTCCTCTGTGATGTGCACTACTGAAACCGCTCTATGTTTACATGAAAGCCTTGCTCGGCTTCAAGGAATCTAATAATACTCAAATCAGCTTCTTCACACTCTCCTCTCCCAGCTTGTGCACGCCGAGGGGCTTACCGCCGACCGTCCAGACCTGCGTGCTCCCCAAGGACTGCCAGGGGAGCGACTGGTCAGACTGGAGCCCCTGCTCCAAAACCTGCACCGACCCCGAGGCTCCCAGCGGCGTTCGCAATCGGACCAGAAAGGTGCTCCAGTTTCCGGTCGGAGACGGGGAGGAGTGCCCCTCGCTGGAGGAGTCGGAGGCTTGCGAGCCTCAGGGTGACGACGTGCGGCCCTGCGCCATGTGAGTAACACGGGGGTAGAGGGGGGAGTGTGGGTGTGGTTTTGTTTCAGAGTGAAAGCCGTACCAGCGTGAAAGGGGGAAAGTAATGCACCATTGACGGCGGTAATAAACCTCTCCTAGGTAACAACAGTAACATTCTTAAGACCCCCACTCAGGAACTCACTGCTGGGACTCGTTCTTTATTCCAATAAAGTGCAGACACACAAACACAGTAAAAGCATTTGGTATTTACTCGGGCTCAGGCTATACACACTTCCTGTTGATTTCGTTTTATTCATATCACCAAGCTAATTTACTCTCCTGGGTGGCCCGTGTGTGTGTGTGTGTGTGTGTGTGTGTGCGTGTGTTAGAGGCAACATATGGAGACAGATTAGTTTAAGTGCTTGGGTTAGTGCCAGACACAAAGTACAGACAAATGGAGCGATATTGCGAGGATATTTGAATCGCCCAACAACTGGGGCCCACAGATGGACTTTATTCCCTCCGTCTCTACGTATACCAACTTCACATGGTTACTGCCAAGATTCCCCCTGCTCTCAACCCGAGTGCTTGATTTCCTTATGGCCCCTGGTCTGCTTGAAGCACTTCTAATTTTTACATCTACGGCCAGAAATCCAACCTCTCTGGCTTCTTTCCTCCTACATGAGGTCGGGTTTGTTTGGTCCAGGCTGAACGCGGTGATACGAACTCGAATACGTGCTGTCTAGGGACGTGGTCTCAGTCTGGTCCCAGGCAAAGTCTGAAGGGGGTCGTTTGGGGCTTTGTTTGAGGTTGTTCTCAACCAATTTCAAGGTGACCTATTGGTTTATTGCTTCGATCTATAAGAAGAGAGCCTGTGAAGCTGTGAGAAGGTCACTACACATGGAGGTCACCCAACACTTCTTTGGACATGTTGAAGGTTAGCATGTCGGGGTGGTTGAAGTGTTATTCAGCCCCTCTTCCTGTTTGCTTTGTTTGGATGTTGTGTGTTTCTATGTGGAATCAAACTGAACCAAAGGGTGGACGCAACAACCAAAGTGAGTAATGATTCAGTGGTTTCCTACATGAGTGAGAGGAATCCAGGTTTGGAAAGAAGTGCAGATCAAATATTTATTTAGAGCCACGACAGGGCTGTGATTGGAGGATCTGTGGGGATTTGGGTTTAATCAGCAGCTCAGACATGTTGTGTTTGCTTGCAGAACACAAAGATATGTGAGAGAAAGATTTAAGCCAGATCCAGGACAGATAACTGATTTATGTTATCAGTGAAGTTTGGTATCTAAGTCTATTGTCAAATGAATCTGTACAACTAACACACACTGCCAGATAAGAGGATTTGTACGGTGACTGCTTTTACTGAATGAATAAATATAGTCTGTCTGCCCCAGTGTGTAGATATTGTTTCATATCTTTACACTCAACGCTGTGAGGAACTAAACGCTGCAGTGTTAAGCGTCCATCATGAGCGAGACGTTAGCCTTAATAAACACAAAAGCCTCAGTGTTCAGAGACGCATCTGTGCTCCTCCGTTACTGCAACATATACTGGGATGCCTTTGCCTCGTCAAGTTTTACGCCGGCCTATAAAGTGTTTAAACTATCTGCCGTAAAAGGGCTGGTAAGCTGAGTTAGGTGAGCTTTTACTGTGCAGACACACTGCAGTAAACTAAGACATAGTTTGCTTTTAGAAACACAATCATCACTGTTTAAATGTGGAGAGAGACTGTAACTATGCAACACTTTTTGTGTGTTCCAAACATAGATCTGCAAGATAGTTTTTTGTCCTTTGACTCCACATAACACCCACACACCCACTCTCACTCACACACGCACACGCAGCGCCGTGTTCCCGGTCCATCCGCCTCTGATTCCCTGGATTCTCTTCCCCTCCAGTTACACCTGGAGAACCACAGAGTGGAGCGACTGCCGAGTGGATTTGTTGCTAAGCCAACAGGACCGTCGGCGTAGCAACCTGACGGGGCTTTGCGGGGGAGGCCTGCAGACCAGAGAAGTTTACTGTGTTCAGGCCAACGCTCAACTTCTGGCGAATCTCAGCGACCTCAGAGAGAAAGAAAAAGGTAAAACAAAAACTGGATTCTGGAGCTCAACAGCGTTCTCTCTCCATCCATGTTAAGAGTGTAGTTCTGAGTCTCTCTCTCTCTCTCTGGCTCTGGCTCTGGCACTCACTCTCTCTCCTGATCTCGCTCTCTCACTCTCGCTCTCTCTTTTCTGTCTTTCTCTCTGTCTCTCTCCCTCCCTCTTTTTTCTCTGTCTCTCTGTTTCTCTCTCACTCTATCCCCTGACTTGGGCCTGATTGATCCCCACTTCTTTCACTCCCTCATCTGATGAAAATTGGTTTGTTGTTGTTGGATTCTCTCCCCCTCTCTCTCACTCTCTTTCTCCCTCTCTCTCTACCGCTCCTTCTCGCTCTCTCTCTCCCTCATTCTGTCTGTGTCTGTCTCTCTCGCTCTCTCTTCTCTCCCTCCCTCTCTTCTCTCTCTCTCTCTCTCTCTCTCTCTCTCTCTCTCTCGCTCTCCCTCTCTCTAACCTCTCCTTCTCCCCCTCTCTCTCTCTCCCTCTCTCTCTCCCTCATTCTGTCTGTGTCTCTCTCGCTATCTCTTCTCTCCCTCCCTCTCTTCTCTCTCTCTCTCTCTCTCTCGCTCTCCCTCTCTCTAACCTCTCCTTCTCCCCCTCTCACTCTCTCCCTCTCTCTCTCTCTCCTTTCTCTCTCTCTCCCTCCCGCTCTCTCTCCCTCCCTCCCACTCTCTCTCTCTCTCTCTCTCTCTCTCTCTCTCTCTCTCCCTCCCTCCCTCTGTCTCCCTCCTTCCGTCTCCCTCCTTCCGTCTCTGTCTCTCTCTCCCTCCCTCCCTCTGTCTCCCTCCTTCCGTCTCTCTCTCTCTCTCTCTCTCTCCCCCCTCTCCCTCCCTCTGCCTGATGGATCTTAAATGAGTGCTGTAACATTTCCACCTGCTTCTCTCCGGTGTTGAACCACAGTCCCGGTCTTCTCCCTCCCATGCTGCGGTGATGAATCGGCTCTATTGTTAATTTGAATGAATCTCCATTCACTCTTCCCATAGTTTGACTGTCATACACATGGAAAATACATAATGCATGAAGCCAAACACCCAGTTTCCTCCTGTGTCTCCTGGCAGGTGCAGAACCTGCAGTTCAGCCCTTTAGTGCTGTTGGACGCCTGTGAATCCTTATTAAATTTGTTCCATGGTGTAAAGAGCTTGAAAGCTTTTTGTGGAGCGGGTCTGAGTAGATCATTTAAAGTGATTACTTATTATTACTACAGTGCGTCTTTCTGGCAAGGACCTAATATGGAAGTGAAAGCAGTCCTTTACCGTTTAAACCAATCAACGATCAATGGCGTGCGTGTGTGTGTGTGTGTGTGTGTGTGTGTGTGTGAATAGCTGCTGGGTGTATTTCCCTTGCCAAAGCATTGTTTCCAAGAGGGTGAATTGATCAGCTGGCCATTGTTTCCACCCAAATTCGTTGTTAATTAAAAACTAATGCGTCTGGTGGCTGAGATTAAATCCCCCGTCAGACGCGATACAAACAACACGCATTGTGTTCTAGCAGAGCCACTGTATAATGCACACACACACCTCCTGAGACCCTCCCCTCCTCTTCCTCTTCCTCTCTCCTCTTGCTTTTCCTGTCGTTAAGTCCTACAGGGATTTCTTAGGGAGTGGCTGCGTGTGTGACTGGAATGTAACTGGAGTGGTCATACATGTTAAAGCACATGTAACCCCTGCGTAAAGTGTGCAGTTAAAGATTCATATAGAGTCACGTGTTGAGAGTGTTGTTGCTATGGCCCTCTGTGCAGACATGTGAGTGTGTGAGTGTGTGTGTTAGTACAGGCTAAGTTCTTATCTCCTTGGTGCAGGATTTCTCTTCTGTCCATTGGGGGGTAATCTCCTAGAACACCGCTGAGACACAGAGGCAGACAGTGGCTCAGTGAGGCTGGCGCTCGCTTTCTTCTTCTCTGTCTCATACATAAATATCTCCACGCAAGAGTGTGAAAGATGGCCCCAGGCGAAGATCTGGAATCAGCTTACCACCTCCTAAATCTTAACCTTAATCTTTACTGGGGAGCAGCCAGGATCTGACCCCAGACTTTTTATCACTGTCTAAGTAACGTCATCCGGCACTTCCTCCTTTAAAGCCGCGCAACTCTAGGCTTTGGGAATGGGAAGAGGTCTGGTAAAGAGGGAGGAACGTTCAGTCAGTGGAGCGTGAGGAGCCCTAGAGCCAAGCACGACCCCGACCTCCTCACCTCGCCCCGGCAGCGGAGAAGCAACGTGGATGGAAGTTCTTTGAGGGGTGCGCGTGTTCGTTCATACTCTTGAGTTCATTTAGGCTTTAAAGATCCAGACCTCGTGAACTCAAACGGCTCCGACACGACGGAGACGATGCGACAACACGATCTGAGCTGATGCTTCAAATAAGTGTTGACCACCCAGGCTCAGAATGAATAATAGTACTTTTATACAATCTGCATATTTATAGTTGTGCTCATGTTGGCCGGCAGCTCGGCGTTTTAATGAATGCATCCTTTTTTTACCGCAGTAATAAAAAGGGAACACTCACACTGGAGGTTGCTTAGTTACTTTGTTGATTTAGCAGGAAAGAACTGAGACTGAAAACAAAAGTGAGACAAATAAAAGCACATTTGTTTCAGAACAGTTACCTTTATGGGCAAATCCGACCTTTATTCACAAAGTTAAAGCCGTTCCTAGCTTCCTTTCATGTCCGCAGGGAGGGACGTCCTCTGGCTAACTAACCCCTTGATCCTTTGAATGAGAAAAGGGAATGTTCCTCACTTCCTTAAACGTTCCTACAACACCAACAGACCTAACGTTTCCGTACTTGCCATGATGATTAGTCTCACTGCAGGGACTCTCATCGTTATTCTTTTGATCCTCCTGCCAACAAATTCTCGCACCTGCCGGCACAACAGGTTACCAAAACTTTGCAGGGGGAGGTGCTTCACATCTGTACCTGTGACGTTTGTTTACTGGGTTTGTTTGGGAAGAAAGGGAAACGTTGGCTCAGTCCAGAGATGAATAGAGATTTGATCACATCCTGTTTTTGTGCCTTGCCCCGCTGTGTGATGCAGCCCAGAGTTATTTGATTCGTATTAGTCTCTGATCGTCCATGGTGTCTTGTTTGCCCGTCCTCTGTGCTTGCTCGATAGTGCCTCCATCTCCCTGGTGTGTGTGTGTGTGTGTGTGTGTGTGCGTAGCTAATAGTGCTATCTCCCCTGTAATTGCAGCAGGTCAGGCCCAAAGACAGCAGCAGCCTAGCGCCCCTCCGCTCCTCTCCATCAGCGCCCAGAGCACAGGTTGGTGCTCCTTAGTCACGCTGATAACGAAGCCCAGACCTCCCCCCAGGGCCGCTCACAGTGGAGTACTCCTCTCTGATTTGGTTTCATTCCTTTCCTTTCCTTCCTCTCCTTTCCTTCATTTCATTTACTTCAGCCCCCCCACAAGGATTGAAATGAAACAAAAAACCTGAGAGTCTGTAAGAAATCAAAGCGTGACAGCCCCGGTGGTTTCTGAGCGCCGAATGCCAAATCCCCAACAGGGCCCAGTTGTGTGCCAAGCAGAATTTGTATTCACCTCAAAAAGCCAACAGAACCCACTTCGACTTCTTCCATGAAATAAATAGTTTCAATCTAAATGAGAGGTTTTCTGTCGCAGACTGGGTTTGCTCTCTTGTATTGAGGAGTGTGTTGATGTAGAAACGTTGACGTCTGCGTTGCTTTCAGGTAGCGCAGGGATTATCGGCAGCTCGCCTAACTCTGTACGTGCCTCAATGTACGTATGTGTGTGTGTGTGGAATGAGGCCTTTTGCATTTCAAAAGCCCCTCTGCCTCTCCACAGTTCAGAGGGAATTATGATTGGGCTCTCTTGACTGTTTGAGGCTTTAAGCTCTTAGATATCTTGTAGGAACACTTGGAATACAAGAATGAAAGTGCCTCAGGTTGAACGTGTGAAGCGGTTTGTTCACTAAGTGTGCACTTAAAGAGTACAAAAGAAGGGAAATAGATCCCATAATGTGTGAGAATGATGGCCTCATACATTACACACATATATATGGATGTATGAATATAGAGTTCTGTCTCAAGGCTGAGCTCTGCAGGAGGACTTGGTTTCCTATTAGAGTACAAACCTCTGTAATAAGTCCAATAATAGATTCTGCAACAGATGGCGCCCGTTCAGTCTTTGATGATTCTCTCAGTGAGGTAAATTGAAATGAACCTGGAATCTATTTAACAGATGCTGACGACTCCGCCGTGTTTCATGAGGTGAATATAGAGAAGATGACAGGGAAGATTAGGCAGCGGGATGTGGAGTGGAGTTACGTTTACGTCTGCACCAGGTGACCAGGGTGTGTGTGTGTGTGTGTGTGTGTGTGTGTGTGTGTGCGTGTGTGTGTGTGGGAGATGGAGGAACATATGGGGCTGGATGAGGAGTACACAACATAAATCTGAGTTATTATAAGAGATGTCGTAAAAAAGGATGGACGTCTTGAAATGATGGCACCAAAGGACAGAATGTAGCTTGAACGTATTTCCAGATGCTTGAGTTTATACAACCTCACACATGCCCTGCTGTGTGTGTGTGTGTGTGTGTGTGTGTGTGTGTGTGTGTGTGTGTCAATAAACAGAGGCTTTGAGTTGTCAGTCACAGTGTGGAGCTGCAGGCAGGAGGCTAAACCCTCTGCTGACTAAGCAGGACTGCATTCTTATCACCGAGGACGACCGGCGTGCACGGGGAGCCGTCCTGTCAGCTCATTGGCTGAAGGAGCCCGTACCCGTGTAATTGCACAGAGCTTAAATAGCTGCCTCTCCCTCTCACCGTCTTTCAAGAAGCACATTTATTTTTAAAGAAGCCTTCTGGATGACAGAGCAGCGCAGAGCGGCGTGTGTGTGGATGGCAGAGCCCAGAAGGAGACTGCAGTATAAATATCCTGCACAGATATTCCGGGGCTGTAGATTGGCTCTAGTAACAAGTCATCTTATGAGAAGTAGAAGAGTTCAAGTCCCCCGTCTCACGAGGCGACTTCGCCGGGGCGCTGGAGTGTGGGAGGAGACAGAACTCCATTACTGTCACTCACAACTCCAAATAGAGACCTTACACATCTTCAAATGTACAAAAGGGACAAAAGCTCCACATTAAATGAGTGAACCCTGCAATTAAAGGGGCGTGGCCTCTTCATTCCTTATTTGCATCAGAAAGCTGCAACACTTAAAATGGTGTTTCTGTCATGAAATGTTCCAGATGACAATACTAGCAGGAGATAGTGGAGATGTTATTAGCCTGAACTAAACACAGTAGACTGCCCTTCATCTATTTAAAGGCGCAGTAACCCTGATGTCTAACGTCCAATTTAGGCTAAATTTCAGGAACAAACTGTGATGTGCATTGATTCAGACCTTCAGAGAGGAGCAGGAACAGGCTTCTTCCTCTATACGTTGATTGCTTTTCTCTTAGGTGTTTCTTCAAAGTTCCTCCTCTGAGCTGAAACATGCAGACACATGTTGGTTGCATCATAGAAGGAGCTTTTTAAATCTAAAGCAGCATCACTGGGGAGCGTAGCTGCAGAGTTCCTCCTGGTGGAATATGCATGAGCCGAGCTGCCTGGCATTGTTCTCTCATACCTTCATCGTCTCACCGCTTCCTGCCTCCCTCTCCGCTGAGGGGAGGCGGGGCCCGGGTTACCACCGTGTTTCATGTCGGTAGCGCCGCGCCGCACGAGATAATCATTGTTAATTTATCATTCTGACACGCTAACGGGGGGGCGATAAACAAAGGGATGATAGTGTCTACTTCACAGGCCTGCCTTTCTGTAGTTCACAGCTGCGCTCTGTGGGGATGCTCACACAAAGAAGAAAGGTAAATAAAAGCTAAAGCAATCCCTCATTCCACCGCGTTTATGAGCCACGTGCTCCTGTCGGTGGAGCGGCTGGCAAATCTCCCTCACGTGAAGATAACAAACAAACAGGATCAAAGCAAAGGGGGTTCCTTTAATCCTTTGCCCGCTTCAATTTCTCTCTCTCCGCTTGGTTGCTTCAGCTTCCCGCCCGGTGGAGAACAAGCTGTGCCAGGGTCCCGTCCCCAACCGGTCCCAGCTGTGCCACATCCCCTGTCCCATCGAGTGTCAGGTGTCCCCCTGGGGGGCCTGGGGGCCGTGCACCTTCGAGAACTGCCAGGACCAGGCTGGAAAGAAAGGTACACACACACACACACACACACATACGCTGTAAATAGGCCCATTAGTGTGTCATTACCTCGGATATCATTTAGAGGCCAGGATCATGTTAGAAGGTCTGGCTGAGCTCCATGTGCTCCTTCCTCTTTGTGTTAAATATAGAACCGACCTGTGCTGTTGTGTTGTTGTGTGGTCTTGTGTTCCGTGCAGCCTGCAGTGTCTTTGTGTTTCCTGTTTGAAGCAGCAGCCAGCATCAATACAGCCTGCTCTGATCTCTGCATTCTGTTTCAAATAAACCAGCAGAATCTCTGTGAGCAGCGAAGCGCCGGCTTTATAATTCACATAAGATTCATCTCTTTGCATCTTTGTCCACATTTATCAGCTCAGTCAAGTCCGTGTGTGTTTGAGCTAAATGTGATATCCCCAAGAACGATCAAGGCTTTAGCGTAGGATGGACTTCTGTGTTTAAATATGCACAGAAGATCTCAGCCCAGACTCGAACAAGACCAGAGGGTCAAGTTATGCAGTCTACAGGCGCGAGCTCGATTGGCAGAGGGACGTGGGTTCTGGTCTGTCAGGTCTGTCAGGTCGTTCTCTGGCATCTCTCCTATTGGTTAAGGAATGAGAGTAGACGTGCAGGCCAGTGTGGGCGATGAGGAGGTCGGCCAACATTCAGCCGGGGAAACATGAAGATGCTGTGAATAAATATGCTGCTGCATTAATGGATCACATCCCCACTGCTGCACTTCACCCGCAGGTTTCAAACTGAGGAGGAGACGGATCACCAACGAGCCCACAGGGGGGCCGGGGAACTGCCCGCACCTGGTGGAGGCGGTGCCGTGCGACGAGCCCAGCTGCTACGACTGGCGCCTGGTCAGCCTGGACCGCTGCGTCCCCGACGACGACAAGACGTGCGGCCCGGGCACGCAGGTCGCACGCGTCCAGTGCGTCAACAGCAACGGTAAGATGGCGTCGCTAGACCAGGGACCACCTTCTCCTGAGACACTCACATACTCAGGGTTCATTTAGGACCCAGCTTCACTTTGGTTAGTGGGCTTCTGACAGCAGATCCGGAGGTAAACCTGGACCCGGGTGCCAAACCGGGTCCATTCAGGGCCGAGAACCTTCAGGTGTCTAGTCCAGACAGAACCTTCACCTGCTGACCTTCTCTCTTCCTCCCTGTTGCCTCGGTGTCATTCAGCTGTGGAGCTTTGATGAAGCTTCTTTATTTGAAACTCTTTCTTTTCACCAAGTCAGTTGAAGTGCAAACATTCCCCTGACTGAGGTATGAACAGAATCCCACGCTGCTCAAGGTGACTGCTCCTCAGCCACCAGACGACTCTACGTGAGGAGACTTCCATGACCCCATCCCCTGTTTGCCAACCTGTGCCCTTTCTCAGGCATGTGAGGAGTTCTTCCTCCTTCTCCTCCTCCCCCTCCTCCTACCCTCCTCCTCCTCTGCACTTCTCCCACTTAAACCTACTCACTTGATTCAGTTTCCTCACCCTCTCTCCTGTCTCTCTCTCTCTCTCTCTCCCATTACTCTCTTCCTCCCTACACGCACAATTAAACCTTTCACACTAAATCAAATCACTCCTCCCCTGCAGGACCCAGGTCCTAGGTACTGGGTCCCGGGTCCCGGGTCCCGGGTCCTAGACCTGGACTACCTCCTGCCCTTTGCTGCTCCTGGTTTTTACTGCCACTTCTTTAGGACTGTAGACTGTGAGCTTCCTCCTCCTCTCATCTTCATCTCATCTATGTGAGGATTGAGGACCACATCATCATCTCAGCTTCAGAGGGATTAGAGATCACATCCTGTTTATTTATTCAGCATCTGAAGTTAAGAAAGTGCTGCAGCCGTGTGAATGTCATCCAGTTTAAATATCTCAACTCAATAAGTCTTTATAGTGCAGCATGGTGACCTTTAACCTTTATCCTGACTGAGGACTTAAACAGCCAGGGACAGATACACAAGAGAAACTCTGCATCTCTCTCTCTCTCTCTCTCTCTCTCGCTCTCGCTCTCTCATCTCTCTCATCTCTCTCATCTCTCTTCTCTCTCTCTCTCTCTCCCACATACTCTCCCTCTCCTTGCCCCCTCTCTCCTCTCTCACAGTCCATGTCTTTCTCTCTCTCTCTTTCTCTGCCCCCCCCCCCCCCGTCTCTCCCGCTCACTCTCCCTCTCTCTGCCCCCCCCCTTCCTCTCTGGCAGTCCATGTCTCTCTCTCTCTTTTTCTCTTTCTCTGCCCCCCCTTCTCTCTCTTTCCCTCTCTCTCTCGCTCTTTCACTCTCTCCCCCCTCCTCTCCATCTCTCCCTCTCTTTGCTCCTCTCTCTCTCTCTCTCTCTCTCCCTCCCCTCTCTCTCTCCCCCCCACCTCTCCCTCTCCCCCTCCCCCTCCCCCCTCTCCATCTCTCCATCCCCTGACTTGGGCCCTGATTGATCCTCGCTACCTTCACTCCCTCATCTGATGAAAATTGATTTGTTGTGTTTGGATTTTCTCTCCACTTTTCGCCTCAGAGATTTTTCTCCGTGTCGTGGGCCGTATATTTTCTTTGTGTGTCCCAGACATAAAAGCAAAGGCCACACAGCGAGCCCCCCCCCCCCCCTCTCCCCCCTCCTCCCCCCACCCCCACAACCCCAAAACAACAGGCGAAGGTCGATACGAATGTTATTGAAACAGGCGCTGGATATTCTCCGCACGCCGTCGTCGCCCGCCTGCACATTCAGGCGAGGAGTCTTTTCTTCACCGCACTGCGAACACGGCGGCATTTTCCTCTGCCGTCCTGCTTTCTCCTCGTGCGCCCGCCCGCCAGGCCGACCCGCAAAAGGTCTCCTGTCACCTCATATTTTCACGCCTCCTGAGTCAGTCATGATCGTTCCGCTGCGTATCCGTCAAAGTGACATCTTGATGCAGAGTCAGGGCCGCTCCAGACTCTCACACTCCTGAAGCTGCAGCGTGTGCAGTTCTGTTCAGCGCCGGCTTCCTGTGCAGATGTGGGTTCATGTATGGACTCATGATGCTGCCTGGGCATCAATAATACACACGCCTCGGTGTTAGAATGTAGGAATCCCAACAGAATGTCCTCTTTCCACGTCTGACGCCACTCAGCTATGCACACAGAGAGGAGAGGCAGCATGAATATTCTACACTTAATCCATAAAGAGATTCTCTTAGATTACAGTCATCCAAACATTTATTCAACTGTCATGACGATATGAAAACACACGGGAGACCAGCTGAATTATTTCTCACGTGGAGCGCAGCCCCGGCTCCACCCAGAGACGCCATATGAGCCCGGCGGGGATGGGGAGCGGCGAGGAGCGGCGAGGAGCAGCGTGAAGCGTTTCAGCCGCTTCCAGAGCTTCAGGACGTCTTTGATTCAGCTGCCATGAAACACTGAGAGCCTGATGTAGATCTGAACTTGAGCTCTTATGGTGACAGATTAATGAGTACACACACACACACACACACACACACACGCACACACACACACACTCTGTGGCTCAGTGGCTTGACCCACACTCGTACAGGAGTCATATTTATTTTGTCGCTTCCTTTTGGGCCACATTTCCTCCCCATGAATCAAAGCTGACAGGGAAACTTTCTGCTCCTTTATAAATCTTCAGTCGGTGGTTCTGGATGGAGACTTTTGCCGGTTAGATACAGGATGTTGATAAATGTGCCAGGGCGGCGCCCACAGGCACGCTACAGCGAATTTACTTTGGGGAAAATGACTTTGTGTGACTTTACCTGCAGGTGGATGTGATCCCTGTGTGTTTAACATCACACACACACACACACACACACAGCCTCCATCCCTCACTCATTCCCTTTCTAAGCTCCATTATGTTGCTTTCCCTTCAGGAGAGGAGGTGGACATGAGTCTGTGTTCCTCCCTGGCCGCCCCGGAGCCCGTGACCTGCCAGGTGCCTTGCTCCAGGGACTGCGTGCTGAGCGACTGGACCTCCTGGTCCACCTGCTCTCAGACCTGCTCCAGCAAGACCATCGAGGGCAAGCAGATGAGGACTCGCTCCGTGCTGGCCTACAACGCCGGCGAAGGTGAGTCCAGGGCGTGAGGCACGGCGGCGAATGCAGATGAGTCCAGGGCTTTAAACTCGTCCTCTGCCGTCTCCTCCTCCTGTCCCGTTCTCTCCGTCGTCCCGTCTCCCTGGCCGAAGACGAAGCTGTCCCGTCCTTGTCTTTGTGTCTCATCTGCCGTGTGTGTGTGTGTATGTGTGTGTGTGTGTGTGTGTGTGGGATTCCTTTACAGTCACGGCGATGGTGGTGGCGTGGATCACAGTGATGGAGGGTAACGTTTGTAATTAGAGTTTGCCGGTGGCGGAGTTTAACCTCTAGCTTCCTGTGTGTGTGTGTGTGTGTGTTTGTGTGTGTGTGTGTGTATACATAGAGGATGAGAAGTGTTGACTTGTTTTTGATGGTAGAACAGTATGCTTTGTCACAACAGCCTCAAGGCGTCTTATCATTGATTTAGCACCTGTTCAGTGTGTGTGTGTGTGTGTGTGTGTGTGAGTCCCGTAGCTCGGCGTTCTCTCAGCTGTGTGTAGCTCTTCAGTAATGTGCCTTCATGTATTCTTCTCTTGTCACATTAACGTGTGTAATGTGTGTCATCACTCAAGGTCTCTCACGCGTGCCCAAGTTCCCCGAGCTCTTTGGTAACTCTTCATCCTGGTGTTCGGCAGTAGATTAGCAATTTAGCTGTCGTAGCCGTGAGCGGTCGCTGTAGGACGGCTGGAGAATACAGAAGAGAGGAAGATGATGGCATTGAGATGAGGAAGGGTGAGGCTCAGTGACATGGAGCTGAGTCAGAGCTTCACACAGAGCTCACACTCTAATGTAAAGCTTTATTATTCACTCTATAGAGCTGTATGACCTTATATAGAACTAACTAGGACTATAAATTGTGATGTATAACACATACGACCTAAATCTGAACACATTCTCTCATAACAACACATTTTGTTCCACATTTGATCTTTGTCCACACACATTCTGTGGATGATAAGAAGTGTTGATGTGTTGGTTGATTATTTAAAGCATTCTCCTGGCTCTGGGTCCTGCCGGCGGTCTGATCCGATCTCAGTCTGTTTCCATTAAAGCTCCACCCTCTCTCAGATCAGATTGCATTCTGGGTACAGTGTGTTCTCTCTCCCTCTTATCTGCAGCCTGTTTACAGAGCATCTTAGTGTGAGGCGTGTTTGTGCTAGAGACTGTTGTGCCTTTTGTGAGCATCGACACACACACACACACACACACACACACACACACACACACACACATACTAAAGAGTGTCTGCGTCTCTCCTCCTCAGGTCTCCATGTTAGATGAGGTTAGACTCTCTCCTTTATTACAGATTGATAATAAAGCCTCGCTGCTGTGAGACTCAGGGGTTAAATGAATGTGAGAGGACACAGAAATATTAACTAATGAATACATTAATTAGTTTAATGAACGACTTCATTAGTTGAACTTTAACGGCGTGGTGATCATAGAAACATGAGGAAGCTGAAGTGCGGCTGACCTCCACGCCCTAATGACCGACTGATCCCTGCGACTGATCCCTGATGGATCATACCTCCCTCCTGGCAGATACGCTCTGAGTCCAGCATGCAGCTTCTCTCCCGCGTCGCTCTGCAGCAGCGGCCGCTCTCTGGCTCATGAGGCTGGCTGTCAGGTTAGCGTGGGAAACACCACAGACAGGCTGTTAGTCAGCCGAGCAGGCAGCAGGAATGAAGTCCTTCTCACTTATCATTCGGCGGAGGTTTGTCTGAGTTGGCAGTCTGTGATCCGGGCTCAACCGAGCGTACGCCGACGCTCGTTATAGAGCGACTGAGGCAGAGAAATAGAGATTGTGGAGGACAGGCCGTCCCTCTACGTCTCTCAGTCTTAAGTGTCCTCCATCCCTCTGAAGCAGACAGACAGAGGCCATCGACCCCACGGCCCACAGACTGAGTGTCTGTCCCCTCAGCAGAGGGAGGAGAGGGGGGAGCCCAAATGGAGAGCAGGGCAGGGATGACTGCAGGTTTAACACAAAGGAGTCATAAGTGTGATGTCTGACCTGAGGCTCATTACATCATCAGTGAGGGCCGACCGCACACCCACACTGAGGATGAGCCGCTAAGATAGATCAGCTGCTGCACGCTTTAAAGAGGTGAGCCTGTGAGGAAGGCAGAGGGGGACACCGGTGTCTCACATCCGCTCTGCTTGACTGAGGGAAATGTTAGGAAAACTTTACTCCAATCAGCAAATGGAGGTTAAAAGCTGGGAGAGTTTTTAAGTTAAACTCGGATTCAGACAAGGAAGATAATCTCTCTCTCTCTCTCTCTCTCTCTCTCTCTCTCTCTCTCTCTCTCTCTCTCTCCCTCTCTGTCTCTCTCTCTCTCTCCCTCTCTCTCTCTCCCTATCTCTCTCTCTCTCTCCCTCCCTCATTCTCCCTCTCTCTCTCCCTCCCTCATTCTCCCTCTCTCCCTCCCTCCCTCCCTCTCTCCCTCCCTCCCTCCCTCCCTCCCTCCCTCCCTCTCTCCCTCTCTCTCTCTCTCTCCCTCTCTCTCTCTCCCTATCTCTCTCTCTCTCCCTCCCTCCCTCATTCTCCCTCTCTCTCTCCATCCCTCATTCTCCCTCTCTCCCTCCCTCCCTCCCTCCCTCTCTCTCTCTCTCTCTCTCACACACACCAAATCAATGCTTCTGTGTATTGGAATGATTCTCCATTTGCTCCCTCCATATTTCTTCAGTCGTACTTAAGGGACTCTCAAACTCTATCTAATGCATAAACCCGAACACGTACAGAGGCGTCTCTGCTGTGCTGCAGCCCCACAGTGAGAACAAAGACTATCTGAGGCATCTTCTCTAAGGAAAAGGCCTCATATTCTCAGTAAACACGCTCGTTAGTCCCTACAGGAGCTGGAGCAGATAAATGTCCTCACATCAGAGCTCCAGTCTGTGAGCGTCTCTGTAATCTGTCTTCTCTGTGTCTCCTCCCCCAGGTGGCGCCCTGTGCCCAAACAGCAGCTCTCTCCAGGAGGTGCGGAACTGTAACGAACACGCCTGCACGGTGTATCACTGGCAGACGGGTCCCTGGGGTCCCTGCACCGAGGACCCCTCCTCCTTAAACCTCAACACCAGCGTCCGCCTGGGCGCCAGCGGCGACGTCCAGGGTCCCTGTGCCACGGGGATGCAGACTCGCAAGGTCATCTGCGTCCGGGTCAACGTGGGACAGGTGCCACCCAAGAAGTAAGGAACCTCTGTGTGCACTCCTGCAGTTTAAAGCTGGTTGATGGGAACGCTGTGTTCCCTTCAGACGGGCCGACTCAGACGGCAGCAGATTGAAGCTATTTCCTCTCTGATTGTCGGCATGTAAATCACTTAAACCAGCCGGCTGATTGGACTGATTTGCCCTCCTCAGTGAAAAGAAAGGAAACTAATCAGCCGAATCAGCAGGTGCCTCTCAAAGAACAGAGGCGGGGGGGGGGGGGGCGTCCTGAGGGGGGGGCGCCGTGTGAAATCATTGGTTGAAAGTGAACATGGACAGAGTTCCGAGGTGTCCAAGCACAAACGGATCAAACCTCATGGCTTGTTGGGATCGATCTGTACGTTTGTCAGGATGAGCGGGCGCTAAATGAAGCAGGGAGAGGAGTGAGAGCCTGGACAGAGGCAGATTATAACATCCATTAAGACGTTATTCACACACAGCAGGGAGGATCGTCTGTGGAGCCATCGTACCTGGAACGACACACAGTGACACGACGGTGCAGAGGCCTGAGTGAAGAGGGAGAGGCAGGGAGATGGAACACAAAGGAAGAGACGAGAGAGAGGGAGAGGGAGAGGGAGAGAGGGTGACAGGGAGAGAGAGAGAGGCAGGGAGAGAAAGAGAGGGAGAGAGAGAGAGGGAGAGAGAGGGGGGAGAGAAAGAGAGGGAGGGAGTGAGAGAGAGAAGAGTGAGTGAGTGTGAGTGAGAGAGAGAGAGAGAGAGAGAGTAAGTGAGGGAGAAGAAGCGAGAGAGAGAGAGAGAGAGAGAGAGAGGGAGTGAGTGAGTGAGAGACAGAGAGCGTGAGAGAGTGAGGGAAGGAGGGAGAAAGTGAGGGAGAGAGAGTGAGGGAAGGAGGGAGAGAGTGAGGGAGAGGGAGAGAGAGTGAGGGAGTGAGTGAGAGACAGAGAGCGTGAGAGAGGGAAGGAGGGAGAGAGTGAGGGAGAGGGAGAGAGAGTGAGGGAAGGAGGGAGAGAGTGAGGGAGAGGGAGAGAGAGTGAGGGAAGGAGGGAGAGAGTGAGGGAGAGTGAGGTAGAAGGAGAGAGAGAGAGAGACACAGAGAGAGAGAGAGAGGGGGGGAGGGAGCGAGAGAGAGACAGTAAGAGGGTAAAGTCACCCGGATAAGGAAGCAAAGGAGTCGCTGACGGAGCAGTTTAAGTTCAGTGAGGAGACTTTAGGTGAGCTTGATTCCGGGCCGTATCTCCTCCTCCCAGGCCGCAGCAGATAAATAAATAATCTCTTTGTCCCTGGAAGTTTAATTAACTCTGAGGTTTTTGGGGCTGTGGGTAATTTCTCATTGATGTTAATGACAGTAATTAAATGGAAGTGATACTTTAAAACAATGTAATCACCGTGGAGACGAGAGTGGAGATGTTTGAGGTTTGCTCTGTAGAATAAAACAACAGGGAGGAAGTTTCATGGAAAAGCAAGAAAGAAGCCTCCAGATTTATATTTGCTGTTTCGTTTAAGTGCCAGGTATTTATTTACTGTAATTGAAGAGCAGCACATTCTTCTTCTTTTTGTCTGTTACGCCTCCCAAGAGGGCTCCGAGGTTGCGGACGGGACAGGATATCAATTATTAAAAGGGCCGGGGACGCGTTGTGTACGGAGCAAATGTGTTCCATCGCGTGAGAAAATGAAGATTAATGTGGATTCAGCCGCTGAACCAGACGCTCAGGGAGAAGAGGCTGCAGGAACAGAGGTGGTTGTCTCACGTGTGTGTGTGTGTGTGTGTGTGTGTGTGTCTGTGTGTCTGAGAGGCGATAGCGCGAGAGAGAGAAATGAGTTGCTGGTGGGAGGTGCAGGTCAATGGTTGTATTGTTGAGTAGCGGACAAGGGGACTTTGTTTGTGCCGGTCAATAAGCGAACAGAAGCAAAAGTCGACTCCCACGAGGGGCAAAAGAGCAACATGGAGCCAAACTACAGCCAGAAAGAAACCATAGAATAAAACCATCCTACTCTCATGCTCCACTGAGTAGGCGGTGGTTGTTGTTGTTGTTGTTGTTTGCCTCACCTGAGCTGCTGTGAGCTGCTCAGAGATGTGAGGTCAAAGGTTACAGTTCCAGTGGACACTATGGATCGTAAAGAGTCAATACTGTCCACAGGCACACACACACACCATGTCTCCACGTCCAAGCTGCTAGAAAAGTATAGTAACTTGACTTTGTTAAGATAAGCTGCAAACTTTGTTCATCCATTTGGTGAAGTGTGTGTGAGAGGGTGACAGTCAGAGTCTCAGCTTGTTAGAGACGCAGATCTCATCTCAGATTCCTACACTGTAGCCAAACTATCAGATCTAATCAATTGGTTGGTTCTTTAAACGCCTCTAACGCAGCCACAGGTTCGTCCTTGCTGAGTGCTGCTAGCTTGTGACGGCGGCTCGTGAGCCTGAATGTGCAGCAACGTGTGATTTCCCCCCCACGGTTCAGATAACAAACTGAGCTGTGATCACACCTTCACTCTTCCTTTTCCTGGAAGTGATGGCATAAACAGGAGACAGACGCTAACACAGGACTCAAACTGCTGCTGTCTACAGGGCCGGTAAGCTTCAGCCGCTCAGTCTGAGTAACTAAGACTCTGTGATGTTCCTCTGTGAGCTCCTCTTTAGGGTGGATTCTCCTCTGGACGCCGTCTCTGGCGGGGCTCCAGATGAAAAGCTGCCAGGGTTGCGGTTTAGACTTTCAGAGCTTCCAGTGTGTGTGTGTGTGTGTGTGTGTGTGTGTGTGGCGGTCCCAAAACAATGTAATCAGCTCATGGGAAAATGGCTTTGACATTGAAATGACTCTCTAACTAACGAAGACAAACACAGCTACAAATGTGAGCCATCTTAGGTTGATTGCCAATTAGCAGCATTTGTCAGCTGTAACGGAGGTCTGGCAGGCAATCAGCGCGGCGACACGTGAGCTTTTTAAATCAACACGGGACAATCACACGGGCTCCAAGGAGGCGTGTCCCTCTGCACTCTGCCCGCAGGATCATCTGTCCAGACCAGAGACGCTGTGTCAACACGACACACATGCAGTCACAGCTGGACCAGACTGCAGATTACTGGCCTGCAGGTTGGAGCAGCGTTTGTGATAATTAGTGTTTGTTAATGAAGTTTACATGCTGAATTCTATTGGGACACAGAAATAAGCTAAGAATGATTTTTTGGAGGAGTTTCTGAAAGGTTTCTTATAGTTTCACATTCAAAAAAAGCAATTCCTAATATATGCACACTGAGTGAAAACAAGCCATTTGAGGTGCTGTCTCTTTCAGGCCCAGTCTACCCATTGAAGAAACGCACATCCATTGAAGTTGATGCAGCTCAGGGCCGATGGGTGTGTCTTACTCCATGTAGGCGTCTGTATCAAACATTGGCGTCACGTAAAGGGAGAAAAGAAAGAAGCACAACAAGTTCCCTTTAAGAACACGGAGCTGTTTAGATCACTGCTAGGAGCTTCATTCTGCTCAGAGATGTAACCTGTCATGTAATCTCTGCTCCGTCTCCTCCTCCATCAAATTAAAGCGTCTCCAGAGCTCCTGAGTCATGAAACACTTGTAGAAGACGTCGATACTAAGAAGGTTGGAATGTTTAAGATGATGCAAAACACAACTAACAACCGGCGGCCTGCAGACCAGCTGTTTGCCAAGCTGCAGCATTTTCCCAGCCTGCACTCTGGAGCTTCTTGATGCGGTTGTTATTTCTGCCCTGCACGTCTTCATCTTGGCACAATCCAACTGGCAGGTAGTCTTGATCAGCGCACCCGAGGGATTCCAGCCCAACAAACAAACATGGCCGCACACGCCCTGCATATATGCAGATGGAGCTGAGCTGTCTTCTTCCCCACGCAGGCCGAGGCACTGAACCTCACAGAGAGCGTGTCACGCACGCACGCACGCACACACACACACACACACACACACACACACACACACACACACACATAAATCCTCACTGTCAAAGCCCAATAGAGATGAGAGGCACAACAGACAAATATGTCAGCGCCTGAGGCCGGGGCTGCTATCTTCCCATCAGAAAGCTGTTGTGGTGTGAGGGAGGATCGTCTGCTTATTGATTCTGAGTGTGTGTGTGAGCTGAACGGCACCAAATGTAGGTTTGTGTAATGAAATTGATGCGGTGGAATGTGTGTGTGATTGATGCGGTATGAAGCCGAGTCCAGCCTCTGGTTTAGCTCTGTGATGGCGTGTGTGTGTGTGTGTGTGTGTACAGGCTGTGTGTGGCTGTGACGGACGGCTGAGGCGGCTGAGACCTCAGAGACGCAGGCCAGGGACGCCACCAGCAGCTGCTTGACGAGACGCCACGGTTTTACGCTAAATTAAACAAATGATGTTCTTGTTTTATAGACGATCATTTTGATGATGAAATTAATTAGGCCTTATCTTCTGCCGCCAGAGAGGGAGGGAGTGTTTCTGTGTGCTCTCTCTCTCTCTCTAAACCGCTGACAGTCCTTTGCTTTGAATCTCTTCTTCATTCTGCTCCACCATCTGCTCGTCTTCTCCAGATTACTCAACGCACTAATAGCAGCGAAGCGAGAGCGTTAGCCTGGCTGCTCTTTCTAATGTGGCGCTGAGGGAAAAGCTCCCGGTTACCAAGTTGTGGATCCCTTTGGCTCGCAAACAAATCATGACATTTAAAGATCATTATGAGATCGTGACACTGACTGGAAGCAGAGAGTGTGTTAGAGCCAGACGACCTCATCCGTCTGACACGACAGGACGCAGAGACGAGATAGGACGGCACGATGGCAGCAGACTGAAGAGCAGAGACGTCCAAATAGGGGTGACATGTTTATGTAAATGACAATATGATCACACACTTTCAGCTAAGACTGCTGCTGTGTGTGTGAGCGCCAACTGTCAACAAGCAACGAGTGTTCATCAGGGAAATGTGGAGAAGTGATTAGTGAGGTGTGTGTGTGTGTGTGTGCGAATGTGTGTGTGTATGTGTGAATGTGTGTGTGTGTGCGAATGTGTGTGTGTGTGTGTGAGAGAGAGTGTGTGTGTGTGTGTGTGTGTGTATGTGTGAGAGAGAGTGTGTGTGTGTGTGTGTGTGTGTGTGTATAAGTGTGTGTGTGTCTGAATGTGTGTGTGTGTGTGTTTGTAAATGTGTGTGTGCGTGAATGTGTATGTGTAAATGTGTATGTGTGCAAATGTGTTTGTGTGTAAATGTGTGTGTGTGTCTGAATGTGTGTGAGCGTGTGTGTGTGTGTGTGCTCTTGTGTGTGTTTCTGGCTTTAAGTGGTTAAAGAACAAGTTTAAAAGCGATGGATCACTAAGTGGATTATTAACGTGCTGGGTTCAGATTGACACAAAGTGATGAACTGAGCTGCGTTGTTAGAGAGAAAGAGAAGAAGAAAAGCCGGCCCTCCCTGCTGAGGCCATTAGATGACATCATCAGATACAAACGCTGGGCTTCTCTCTGCGTCTCATTTATAAATCTGTCTGTACGCTAATCAAGCAGCGGTGATAAATTATCTCACGTCTAACCAGATTGTTCTTTGCTGTCGCTCAAGAAGAACAATCTCTTTCTTTCTACGGCGTTAAAGAGCAGGAAGAGAGAGACGATAGAATAACAACGCCTCCTAACTACAGAGAGAGAGAGTCGGCGCTCCCTGTCGAGTCTCGTACTACAGCCAAATAATGAATCTCTCAAATTACTTTCTGTGCTGTCGGCGAGTAACACACACACACGCACACGCACACACACACACACACACACACACACACACATACACACACAGCAGCGAGGACCCGTGTGTGTGATTTAGTCGTTTGGAAGTTGTAGTTGGCTCAGCCTGTGTGACCGTGACAGGAAACACAAGGAGACGACGCAGAGACGCTCGCTCTTTACTTAGTTCACTTAATTTGCCTGTGTGTGTGTGTGTGTGTGTGTGTGTGTGTGTGTGTGTGTGTGGATGAAAGGAGTGCAGTGTTTTATCTGCAGAGGGATTTTGCCCGTTTGCCTCCTCAGACATCATCAGAAGGTCAAAGGGATGAATCCTCTCACTGCCCAGGAGCCCTCGGGCAAAGCAGTGAATTACTTCCTGCTGCAGTAACACCTTAGTGTCCAATCCCTGGAGAAATGAGCAGGAAGGATGAGGAATAAATAATATTTGTGTCACGTAGAGCTGTACCTCTGTCTCACTGCGGTGATGTCATAGTTTCCTGTGTGTTGCGTTGCTTCTCCCCCTGTGGAGCTGAAAGCAGAGACGCCTGTTAGACGATCTGGTGACAGAAGAAAATCAAGTTTAGATTGTTTTGTTTTGTTGACATTTAAATTAGTTTGAGCCGTGAAACAAACCGCTGTGACATCGACTTCCTGCTGCCGCCTTCATCTGGGAGAACAACACACAGTGTTGTTCAGCAGAGTTTAGATTAAATACTAATGAAACACGCTAACTACTGCCTCGGTGCGGCGCAGTGAGACCTTCACATGTTGTTTGCAGCCCCTCGTGTTCTGCCGACGTGTCCTGGAGCAAGAGCCCAGACTCCTGCTGACTCCCCGTGAGGCGCTGAAGCCTTAAACGCAGTCTAAACGCCGCACGTGTAAACGCATCCTCCCCTGCCGCACCGCCAGCTGCTCGTCTCCAGGACCCTCAGTTTGCACCGAGACGCCACAGGATGTGTTCCTCTGGAGGGATTTAACTCCGTCTATTTGGTATTAAAAATAAATCTCTCCTCGCGTTGCTGTTGAATTATTGCGTTTTGCCCGCGAGGCTCCCCGATAACACCGCGCTAACGAGAACGGAGCGCCCCGAGGAGAGCCACGTTAAACCTGACCCAGATGATGGCGACACACACACACACACACACACACACACACACACACACACACACACACACACACACACACACACACACACACACACACACACACACACACACACAGACTGCACACACACACACACACTACCGGGGCCAAACAGCATTACAGATCACATTACACACCGTCTTCACACACGTGGGCGCCAGAGTGCGTAAATGCCTGAAGATTAACCACAAACCCTTGGTTGAAGGAATCGGGACTTGACCCTTTACTCCGTGTCATCTAAGGGATTAGAGCTCAGCGGCAGCAGAATCCCCTTAAACAAAGAGTTTCCATCCCCGAGCTGCTCTGCCGTTCCACCTGCTTGACCCTCGCTTCCCTCAGCAGAGAGGATTAATGTAAAGCATCCTCCGTATCCACCCGTCTCACCCTCCGTCTCGTGTCCTCTGTGCTCCGAGGGGAACGGGACACCGGCGTCCCAACACTTCCCTCCCAGCTTCTGTCGCTCCGATGGCGCAGAGCGGTCGTGTAGCGGACGGGGCGGCTGTGATTCTGAGGCTCTAGTATATGTGGGGCGTAGGGAAGCGGCACTCAGAGGGCTGCTCTGGGCCGCCGCTCTGTCTCATCACAGCTCTGCGGTGTCGCCTAGTTTTTTACGTCTAAATAAAATATGCCAGAGTGGAGTGGAGCCCCTCATGATTCTTTCATGCCGTGTTTAAATGGATCTCCAGGAAATCTGCAGAGCTCCAGTCACACACACACGCAGACGTCCCTCTGCCGACGCCGCGTAAAAAAAAAACCCCAATAAAAGTGTTGAGCCCACATTAATGAGAAAGTAAATTCATGGGTTTTTATATTCCTGTGTGATTTCCATGTTAAGTATGAGCAGGAAGGACATTTTTACAAGGTCTCTGCTCTGCTGAGGCTCCGCTCTGGGATTTGAAATGATAAAATGTGGCTTTTTATATATGTATGTTGAAAAAAAAAAGGTTTTCAAAGATCCGAGCCGTTCGTTCAGGTTGATCTGATCTGTAAACTGGCCGAAGCTTCACACTGTGACCTGGAACACAGGAAGTGGGAGCGGGAGGCCATACAAAAATGATGCTCCTATGTCCAGGTTGGCGTTTACCAGAGTGCTGTGCTCTCTGTCACCAGGCCGTACGCTGCGGCGCCCCGGGTAGTTTCAGCCAGAAGGATTGCGTCGTGTTGTCTGAGCGGTGCAGCGGGAATCTGCCAGCGTACGTCCAGAAGGGTCTGTGTTTGAGTCTCAGACCGCTCGCTGCTCTGTGCTGGAGGAGGTGTCATGCTTCCAACTGTGCTACTTTACAATCTGTGTGTGTGTGTGTGTGTGTCTGTGTGTGTCCAGGTGTCCAGACGGCCCTCGGCCCAGCGCCATGCGTCCCTGTCGGCTGGCCTGTAAGAAGGACTGCGCGGTGACGCCGTTCAGCGACTGGACTTCCTGTCCCGTCACCTGCGATGAAGGTAAAGTGAAGGAACTCTAATGACCTGTGAGGTGAGACTGAGGCTGAAGACAGACACGCTCCTACGTTCTTAACTTCCTGTCATCATGTGAGGCGATAGACAAGATTGATTGATTTAGGGATCTGAGCTCACAGCAGTTAGATCATATAGGCCAGTCAGAGTTGTCTCATGTCCCTCTGTGACGCTCTGGGCATTGAACTCCATCATAAGGTGTGAGCGTCTCATGTAGAGCGGCCACACTGAGCTGTGTGTGTGTGTGTGTGTGTCTGGAATCACACAGGACCATCAGACGTGTTCAGTCTGTGACCACAGTGACATTTTAAAAGGTTTCCTGTTCGCTGACACACAGTCGTTCACCTCCATTAGTATAATGACACACTAATAAGACATCTAGACCCACACTGTTCTGAGAGTGTGAAGGGTTAAAGAGGTTCATAAGAACTCTGAGATCTTTAAGAGGAGAAATCCCAGGTCTCTCTCTAATTTATTGTTATTATATGAGAACACAACTGTTCTTTAAAGAGACTCCAGTCCAGTGTGTGTGTGTGTGTGTGTGTGTGTGTGAGAGAGAGTGTGAACGACAGAGGCGGGACTCTCCGCACAGCGTCAGACACATTAACGACCCGCTGAGGTCTGCAGTCAACCCCAATTTATCTGTCTCACATCTCGTTACAGATAATCAGGCTGACAGATCGGCGGGTAGGACAACCTTTGGACCGCCTGTTCTTAGAGCCCGCACAGCCCACATTTACCCACACTCACCCACACAGTCCACACACTCCCACACAGTCTGCAGTCGCCCACACAGCCCACATTTGCCCGCACTCGCCCACACAGTCCACACGCTCCCACACAGTCCACACTCACCCACACAGTCCACAATCGCCCACACAGTCCACACTCGCCCACACAGTCCACACTCCCTCTTACCTTGCCCGCACAGCCCTCACTCACTCACACTCATCTGTGGCAGTTACGAGTGTCGACCAGCGCGCTTGTGTGTCCTCGTTGTTGTGGATTTCACGCGGCGACAGTGAGCCGTGGCGGCGATGAGGTCACCTCTCTGCTGCACAGTGTGGAGGACACATAAAGCGGATTTATGGCTCTGAATCATTATGCTCCATATTTTGATGGCCTCCCCGCACGACGCCGCAGCATAAATCTGCTGGCTCCTAACGCGCTGCAGCAGTGGGCATGGATTTTGATTTGAGGGTGTTGATGTCTTCACCTTGTAGTGAAAATGACATCCCACCCGCACACACACACACACACACACACAGTTCAGGGACATCGGGAGGTTCATCTTGTCTAAACGAGCGGCTGCGTCTCCTCTCATGTAAACACTGGAGCATCAATTTAATGGGTGTCTGTTTTAAACTCTAATGAGATCGCTCTTCATCCTCCTTGTTGACGTGATCGCCCCCCTCATCAGAGGCGTGTTGTTGTTGTTTAATGGAAGCCGTCCTATCTGATTTGGCAGTTTCTCGTTTTTTAATTCCGCGATCGTCTTCTTCTTCCCTTCAGCCGGCAATGTGGAGAGCAAGAAGCAATCCAGGAAGCGTCTCATCACCCAGGCGGCGTCTAACGGGGGACAGGACTGTCCCGAGGTGCTGGAGGAGGAGAGGGACTGTGAGCTCCCTAAGAGCTGCCCAGGATTCAGGTAAGGACGCTCGGTCGGTCAGTCAGGGTGAGCAGCATGAGTCGGCTGTTTGCAGCTTTGTACCTAAAGTGACACTGAGTGTGGCGGTATGTGACGCCCGGGCCTCGTTAGCTTCGCTTACATCACGCTGATCTAATTCTCATCTGACGGACCTCTGCCGTGTGTCCTTGTCTCAGCGAAGGACGCTTCACTCCCCAAATTCTAAAATGTAAATCCCCAAAGTTCCCCTGAGCTCACGGTCGGTGTTTGAGAATCAGCGGTAAAGACGGAGCGTCAGCAGAGAGAGAGAGAGAGAGAGAGAGAGAGAGAGAGAGAGAGAGAGAGCGAGAGAGAGAGAGAGAGAGAGAGAGAGAGAGAGAGAGAGAGAGAGAGAG
>NW_027466864.1:6197500-6205000 GCF_046128005.1 Genypterus blacodes | reverse complement strand
TCTTCAGGACGTGACTCTTCAGGACGTGACTCTTTAGGTCGTGACTCTTCAGGTCGTGACTCTTTAGGTCGTGACTCTTCAGGTCGGTGACTCTTCTGGTCGGACTCTTCAGGTGGTGACTCTTCAGGTGGTGACTCTTCAGGTTGTGACTCTTCAGGTTGTGACTCTTCAGGTCGTGACTCTTTAGATGGTGACTCTTCAGTCGTGACTCTCATCGTGCTGAGTGTTTCTCATCCACGTGTTTTCTTCTGCTCATCTCTGGATCTTGTTGACGGAGAGGTTTTGATCGCATCTCGCCAATGCAACGGAGAGGGAGGGGGGTGAGAGTGAGGTGATGAAGATGGAGCTGGGCTGACAGCACGTGTGTGTGTGTGTGTGTGTGTGTGTGTGTGTGTGTGTGTGTGTGTGTGTGTGTGTGTGGCGCCTCAGTGTTCATTACGACAGCATTAACAGCAACACGTGAGATTGAAGCGTCAGCATCCTGCTCCTCGTCTCACAGCCGCTCTTATATTGCTTTTATTTACTGCTACGCCCGACCCACAATGCTTTGCCCTTTACAGTGACTTAATATTGCAGGATGGCCCCGGGGTCCTGGGCCTGGTGGTAGCAGGGTGTGTGTGTGTGTGTGTGTGGTCACTGGGGGAGGCTGTAAAGGTAAAGCTGGAGGGCAAACATCCTCTGCTGCTGCTGCATGGAGAACAACACACACACGCTGAGAGGCTGCGTGAGCAACACAACACGTACACACACACGGCTGCTGCTGCGTGTTAGAGGGTCAGGTCATGTTTGATAAGAGGAGAGGACACATTTAACCCTTTATAGACGAATAAGAAGTGCATAATGTGTGTGTGTGTGTGTGTGTTTCTGAGTCTGAACAGTAACCTGCTGTAGCTTTAATATGAAATGAGTGCAGGGAAAGGGGGGCCGCAGCTTCACAGATCCTCTTCCTCTTCCTCTCTCAGCGCCTGGTCGCCCCTCCCTGTTGTCTTTAGGGGTTTCCCTGTAAAAGAGCAAGAGGAGCAGTAAAGCTCTGAGTGTCTGTGGTGAAGATGTGCAGTCAGCAGCTAAAGCAACAAAGAGAGTTTTCCCACTCTGCTGACAGCACCGCCGTGCGACAGGCTGCCTGTTGACCTCTGCAGGTGACAGGAAGTGATCCCACAATGTGGAATCGAGGCCATAAAGGCACAGAGCGTTGTGCGAGTCACGTAACGAGCCCACGAGTGGAGCTAGCAGTGACCAGCTGAGGTTTATAACGAGTGAAGGAGCCTCAGCAGGGGTCAAAGGTGAAGAGGCCGATTACTGAGGCCAAGCTGAACTCAGCAAGGAGCCGGGGAGGAGATGTAGATCTGGACTGAAGGCCACTGCAGTGTAAGGAGGTCAAGCAGCAGTGTGTGTGTGTGTGTGTGTGTGTGTGTGCGTGTGTGCGTGCGTGCGTATATGTGCGTGCGTGTGTGTCGGATTAAGCAGGATGTGTATGAATCAAACACGTGAGGTTTAAGGATCAGCACTCATCTTCAGCTAAGCCTCATGTTAATAACCCATCTTCCATCTTCTGAAGTGCCTTTGAGCAAGATGAGAAGACCCGAGGCCTGTCCAGCGAGAGAGAGAGAGAGAGAGAGAGAGAGAGAGAGAGAGATTCATTCCCTCATTCCCTCTCTCCCTGCAGGTTAAGTGTCTTTAGTGTCTTTTGTGCGTTAGATTTGTTGTTCAGCAGCAACAGGAAGTTCTACTTTCACATCGCTGAGTTGTTACTTAGGTATCTTTTATTGTTCTCTAACAGAAGCTTTAATGAGGCTCCCATCTGTCCGTTCCTGCATTAATGATCCTCTCCTCCTCTCCACCAAACTCCCTCCGTCCAAATCAAACTCTTGACTCGGACGGTGGGATCATAAAGTGAAACCAGGCTCCAGAGACGACGACTCGCTGGACCAGAGAGTCTGAGAGTGAGACGAGTAAAGACTCACACTCTCCCCACTGCTCACCTGCTCGGCTAGGGGCGCGGGCTCTTGTTGTTGTTGTTGTTGTTGTTGTTGTTGTTGTTTTGGTGCCAGGTGAAAATCTGTGTCTACGTGCAGCACGGCGGTGCTGCAGACAAACATATGCACTCAGCCAGACGCTCCAGGTTAGAGGAGCTAAAGAGCTGCTAACACTCTGGCAGAGACGTGTTTGTGTAGCACGAGCAGGATTCTCCTCTGAGTTTCCCTGAAATGGTGGGCGTGAGTTTGCAGCGAGCCTGTCAGTCAGTCAGTCAGTCAGTCAGTCAGTCAGTCAGTCAGTCAGCGCCGAGCCTCAGAGCTGAAGGAGCCTGCGAGCGCTCACCTCATCGATCTGTCTCCTTAATCAGAGGCTGTAAATGTGCGTCCTCTGTCCTCTGTCCTCTGTCCTCTGTCCTCTGAAGTGCAAAGTGTACTGGTAGAAAAGTTTTCAATGCTGTGACTCATCTCAGAGGAGTGAACTCGTCTCTGTATGCATGAACTGAGCCTCGGCCCGGCGAGTAAAGAGACAAAGAAGTGTCGGCCGCGGTGTGTTAGACGGCGAGCGGAGGGTAAACATGTTGAGTGGAGCTTGTTTGCTGCTTGTTTGTTGCTAAACGGCCTTGGTTGATTGTTAGAGGTTTGTATAACAGAGAGCACAGCTTGATGTTTATGTCGAGGCCTCGTTTTCATCTCTCAGGTCTGAAAATCAATACAGGGCTGTAGATTGTTGTTGTGTGAAGTTTATAAGTCAATAAGACGGCGAAACATAATGAGCCTCAGTGTTCAGAGGCTGGGACACACAAGGAGGAGTGTGTGTGTGTGTTTGTGTGTGTGTGTGAGGGGGGAGGGGGGGGGGTCTGAGTGTGGTGGTAGTCAAACTGAGGTGCGTGGACCGACCAGGGACACGAGAAGCAGAGAATCACAACAGAGAGTTTGTGATGTAAACCCTCCTCCCTTCCTGTTTATGGGTCAGGAGCAGAAAGCCTCTCCTCATGTTCTCTTCCCCTCTCGTCCCGTCAGGTTACATCGAGGAGGCCTGCATCATCGCCTGCCCGTCCGACTGTAAACTCAGCGAGTGGTCCAACTGGTCGCGCTGCAGCAAATCCTGCGGCAGCGGGGTCAAAGTTCGCTCCAAGTGGCTGAGGGAGAAACCCTACAACGGCGGGCGACCCTGCCCCAAACTGGACCACATCAGCCAGGTACGAGTCAGAGTCAGGCCCCGCCCCCGCCGCCCAATACTCATGAGGCTGCGGCGCGTTGGCGATCACTGCAGCCCCGCGACACGCAGACCCACACGGATAGAGAGAGGAGGCGACAGAGTGTTATTGAGTAAAACTCCACTCTGAGGCTTTGTGTTACATCGCTGGCTTTATTGCCTCGCACCTTCTCGCCGAGCAGAGGCGGCGCAGGAAGCGGCCGAGGCTGTAAACAGATTCAACCAAACGTATTAACCATGAAACACACGGCGAGGAAAATGAGAGAGTCTGCCAAGCATGAGCAGAGGCAGATAAAGGGTGTGTGTGTGTGTGTGTGTGCGTGTGTGGGAGGCTGCTAAATGCACACACACAGGTATTTCTGGCAGAGGCTTTCCTGGTGATGTCCTCTGTAATGTTGCATTAATCATGGCTCTGCACTGTGAGAGGAGCAGTTGGCCGGCGTTCATTAATCCATCTGTCTCTTTTTTAATCCCCCTCTTCCTCCCCCCCCTCCTCCTCCTCTTCCTCCACGCTGGCTGGATGTGACTCATGGCTGCAGGCTCAGGTAAGAGCCGCTCCTCCTCCTCCTCCTCCTCCTCCTCCTCCTCTGTGTAATGGAGCCGCACACGTCGCCGGGTCACTGACTGATATTAGCATGTAGCCGCCGTGTGTGTGTGTGTGCGGCGTGAGCGGCGAGCTGCGACGGCAGATTGGAGTTTTATTTGTACAAATGTGTCCCGGCGGGCTAGAGCTGCTTTAGTGGGCGTAAACAACATCACAGGCCGCGTTAAACCTCAGCGGGCTCAACCTGTAAATCTGCCCCAGACCCGGAGAGATGAGCGTGTCGTCTCAGTGTTTTATGTAATCAATCGGAGAGAGAGAACATCAGAGGAAGCAGCAAGCGTTAGGATAAATCCAGAGCTGTAACATCTCTCCTACAGAGAGTCTGTGAGCTCAAATTGTCTGACACACACACACACACACACACACACACAGACTTTGTTCATGTTTGTTTCACCAGCAGCTGTTAAAATGTTGAACTCCCATCTGCTGCCGTTTGGCTCTTTGGCGCTTTGGCCTCGTCGGTGTGTGTGTGTGTGTGTGTGTGCATGAGAAGCTTTGTGCTGTTCCAGATGTTTTCAGCGTAGAGACGAGGTCATCCTGTCCTTCAGGTGTACGAGGTGGTGCCGTGTCAGAGCGACTGTAA
The DNA here is from genome assembly GCF_046128005.1 of Genypterus blacodes. Taxonomy (NCBI): domain Eukaryota; kingdom Metazoa; phylum Chordata; class Actinopteri; order Ophidiiformes; family Ophidiidae; genus Genypterus; species Genypterus blacodes. Next base: position 6,200,621 of record NW_027466864.1, on the reverse strand, counting down.
CCAGTACGTGTGGGTGGCCGAGCCGTGGAGCGTGTGGAAGGTCAGCAACGTGGACCTGAAGGAGAACTGTGGAGAGGGAGTCCAGACCAGGAAAGTCAGGTAAGGACTCATCGGTGTGTCTGTGACTCCTCAGCTATATGAACTGTGGACCGATCAGCTCACAGCTGTCTGGATGTAAGATGGATGATGTCATCACCTGAGTGTGACTCCACAGGAGGTTCAGTCAGGTCATGACTCTCTGATATGTGACTCTGTATCACAGCAGATTCTGTTCCTCAGGCTTCTCTTGCTCTTCTGAGCCTCGTGTTTCAGTCTGCTGCCCCGTTTTCACTCAGTCGCATTTTCCTGCTGTGGCCAAGCACAACAGAGCAGTTTTTAATAAAGAGAGTGCTGCTTCCCCTGAGGATCTCTGCCCAGCGCCTCACTCTGTAATAAACTAAATGTTCCTGCTGTCCCTGCTCCACTTTAAACCCAGCGTGTGACTCAGCCTCTGAAGCTCAGACTCACTCCCTGTCTCTCTGACTCTCCTCCCAAAGGTGCATGTTGAACACCATCGACGGCCCGTCTGAGGCGGTGGAGGACTACCTCTGTGACCCGGAGGAGATGCCTCTGGGGGCCAGGGAGAGCCGGCTGCCCTGCCCAGAGGACTGTGTGCTCAACGACTGGGGCGCCTGGAGCCGCTGCAGCCTGGTAAGAGTCACAGCTGCAGCCTGGTTAGAGTCACAGCTGCAGCCTGGTAAGAGTCACAGCTGCAGCCTGGTAAGAGTCACAGCTGCAGCCTGGTAAGAGTCACAGCTGCAGCCTGGTAAGAGTCACAGCTGCAGCCTGGTAAGAGTCACAGCTGCAGCCTGGTAAGAGCTGGAGCTGCAGCCTGGTAAGAGACGCAGCTGAAGCCTGGTTAGAGTCACAGCTGCAGCCTGGTTAGAGTCACAGCTGCAGCCTGGTTAGAGTCACAGCTGCAGTCTGGTAAGAGTCACAGCTGCAGCCTGGTAAGAGTCACAGCTGCAGCCTGGTAAGAGCTGGAGCTGCAGCCTGGTAAGAGACGCAGCTGAAGCCTGGTTAGAGTCACAGCTGCAGCCTGGTTAGAGTCACAGCTGCAGCCTGGTTAGAGTCACAGCTGCAGCCTGGTTAGAGTCACAGCTGCAGCCTGGTAAGAGCTGGAGCTGCAGCCTGGTAAGAGACGCAGCTGCAGCCTGGTTAGAGTCACAGCTGCAGCCTGGTTAGAGTCACAGCTGCAGCCTGGTAAGAGCTGGAGCTGCAGCCTGGTTAGAGACGCAGCTGCAGTCTGGTAAGAGCCACAGCTGCAGCCTGGTAAGAGTCACAGCTGCAGCCTGGTAAGAGCTGGAGCTGCAGCCTGGTTAGAGACGCAGCTGCAGTCTGGTAAGAGTCACAGCTGCAGCCTGGTAAGAGTCACAGCTGCAGCCTGGTAAGAGCTGGAGCTGCAGCCTGGTAAGAGACGCAGCTGCAGCCTGGTTAGAGTCACAGCTGCAGCCTGGTAAGAGACGCAGCTGCAGCCTGGTTAGAGTCACAGCTGCAGCCTGGTAAGAGACGCAGCTGCAGCCTGGTTAGAGTCACAGCTCATCTGTCTAGCACCGAGCAGAGAGGTGAAGGTTGAGCTTCTTTGAATCCTGCTCAGATTTATCTTTGACATCTTTCTCCTGTCAGATATATTTTCAGTGAGACCCAGAGAGCAGCAGCAGTGTGTTATGGTGTGTAATTGTGTGTTATTGTGAGTCTTTGTCAGCAGCTTCACCCTGGAGGAGTCCCAGTGATCTATGCAGTGTGCAGCTGCAGAGAGAGAGAGAGAGACCTTATGTATCATCTCTATTACACTGTACTCACACTGTATTAAGCAGAGACGGGGAGGTGATTTATGATGAAGACTCAGCAGCAGCTTCACACATTTACATTCTGCCACGCACTCGCACCCTTATGTGCATTTCCCTGTCAGCAGTGATGCAGCAGAAGAGGCTCAGCAGACTATTAGCTCCTCTGGGTGATCATCACTCAGCAGGCCCACACTTTACAGCAGCATCAGGTTCTCCCTCTTATAAAGGAGAGGATGCAGAGTGGAGATGGAGCCGGCTCCTCTCTCTCTCTCTCCTCCTTCCTTCCCCCTGATTGTGTCACAGCAGCAGAGTTCAGGCCCTGAGGCGATGTGTCAGGTTCATCTCCGTCATCACTGTCGCCTCCTGCAGAAACAAAAAGTGAAGCTGTGGGAACATTTTGTTCCGCTCGCTCACCTGCGACTCCCCGGTGGAAAGTCTGTTAACCTGCTCTGGGTCAGGTTCTGGCCCCGCCCCCCTCAGACCGGCGCCCTGTCCTTTGTTAATCACAGCCTCTTCTCTCCCAAAGTGGCCGACACGCTGACTTCCCACTATTACGAGTCTGCGGCGGCTCCAGCAGGGGAGCTAGCATGTTTTATTCATGCTGCCAGTGATGGAGTTACTCTACAGGCTGTCATCTCCCCCCTCTCTCTCCCCCTCTCTCCCTCCCTCCCTCCCTCCCTGCTGCTGCTCTGCTGCTCTAACAGGATCTCTAACATTTCCACATCTACAATCCCAACAATTTCCTCAATCTGGGAATACCGTGACAAAACAGCGGTAGAGAAGTGATCCTAGCTCCATTTCCTGTCTCTCCGTGTTCATTTCCTGTCCCTTGCTGCTGTGTGTCTTCTTCTTCTTCTTCACGGCGGTTTCATCGAGCCTCTCTTGTTTCAGCCCTGCACCAGGACCAACAGTCGAGTCCGGACGGCGTTCACCATCCGCTGGCCGGGCGTGGGCCGGCAGTGTCCCGACTCCAGCGACAAGGAGCCCTGCAGCCTCAACCTCAACTGCTTCAACTACTTCTACAACATCACAGGTGAGAACAGAGAGGGAGAGGAAGAGGAGGAGGAAGGGTGAGGGGTGGATCAGGTTCTGCTGCGGCTGTCGGGCTCCTTCCAGCTTTGACATTTGCCAATTTGAGCTCACAGACTGGATTGTAAAGGTTACAGAACGCTGTGACTCCTCTGGTTCCTTGAAGGAAACCAGCAGGACTCCAAAATGGAACCAGGATCCATTTTCTGGTTCTGTGGCAGCGGTTCAGGGTCGGTGAGTTAATAGAATAATGAGAGGTTCCT
>NW_027466864.1:6187500-6192500 GCF_046128005.1 Genypterus blacodes | reverse complement strand
GTGTGTGTGTGTGTGATCTTACTACAGCAGGAAGCGACAACAAGTTTATAACATTTAACAGAAGTCACAAGGAGACCATTAGATTTCTTCTTCCCTCTCTTCCTCTTCATCACTGTGCAGCGACCTCACAGACGACACGTGACCTCATCTTCTCCCTCCAGTTAACGAGCTGCTCTGTGTGCTGCTCTGTGTGCTGCTCTGTGTTCTCAGCCCCGTTTGTTCTCCGTCTGCAGGTTGCTTGTAATTAGGAAGTGTGACACTAAATAAAGCAAAAGTGCCGTAAACTCAACCCTGAAATGTTCTGTGTGAGTGTGTGTGTGTGTGTGTGTGTGCGTGAAGCTCGGAGCCGCCCGGTACAAACACACACACACACACACAGAAGAGAAGAGAACAGAACATGCAGGCTCGGCACAAACCTGAGGGAGTCGGTGGCCATGAAGCTTTAAAATCACTGGCAGATCCCATTTCATCAGCGTTCGGTTTGCAGGGCGGCCGGCTGCAGCTGCGGCGCCCCCTGCCTGTGTAACAGCCCAACAAAGGGCCCCAGCAGTGTGTGTGTGTGTGTGTGTGTGTGTGTGTGGCTGAGAAAAGCATGCGTACTCAGCAAAGTAACTAAGATAAGAAAGAAAACATCTCAGACCCTCCTGCTCCGTCTCAAGGCTGCAGGCAGAGGGAAGTGTGTGAGTGTGTGTGTGTGTGTGTGTGTGTGTGTGTGTGTGTGTGTGTGTGTGTGTGTGCGTGAGTGTGTGTTTAAGTGGAAGCCAAACCCCTGGCTGAGGATCCGACCTCATGTTGTGCGTTTTGTTGTTCTGTAGTTTCACACAATTGATTGTTTTTGATTACATCTCCCTACTGCTGAGGAAGAGGAGGAGAGGAGCGGATGGTTAGATCACACAGAGCAGCAGGAAGGGTCGCAGTGGTTGATGGAGCAATAGGGGACTTTATCTCATTTGTGTGTGTGTGTGTGTGTGTGTGTGTGTGTGTGTGTTTGGTAGCGGCGGATGTTCCTCTCTGTGCAATAGGATATGAGGCTCTGCTCTGTGTGTGTGTGTGTGTGTGTGTGTCAGAGAGTGTGTGGGCAGGCTGGTGGTTGATATGTTAAGCGTTGTGGGGTTGGCGCGGTGCCAATGAGCCGGTGAGAAAATGATCACAGTGGTGAACAAAACAAATGAAGGGTTCAGAGAACGGAGAGTGGGCGGAGACACACAGGCAGTACAGGAGGTGAGGTGTGTGTGTGTGTGTGAGAGAGTGTTTTAAGCGTCCTCTGATGTGCGGGCGGCTGGTTGAGGTGTGTGTGTGTGTGTGTGTGTGTAGAGGGAGGAGGCAGGCTCCAGTGGAGGTGCTGGTTAGTGAAGGGTTAAGTTAAGTGAAGCTCCATTGTGCGGAATGTAGAGTCAGGATGAGTGACAGCTGAGCAGACCAGACCAGCCTCCTGGGTTTGGGTCACAGCATGCACACACACACACACACACACACACAGACACACACACACACACACACACACACACACACACACACACACACACACACACACACACACACACACAGACACACACACACACACACACACACGCGCGTCTGGCCTCATGGGAGGTAAACAGACATGTGTGTGTGTGTGTGTGTGGGTGTGTGTGTGTGTGTGTGACATTTAGCCTGCAAATCATATTTATTAACTGTTGATGTGATATTGATTTTCCTCTCTGCCCACCAGAAAAAACTGATTTGTGATCTAAATAGGACAAAACTCTGCCACACACACACACCCACACACCCACACACACATTGTGACGTGTCCCTCTGGTGTGTGTGTGTGTGTGTGCTGCAGGTAAGATGTGGCGGCGGCGCTCTGTGGTCCAGGCCTCTCAGGGGGACGGACGGCCCTGCCCCCCCCTCATGGAGCAGTGGAAGCCCTGCCCGGTGCGGCCCTGCTACCGCTGGCAGTACAGCGCCTGGTCCGAGTGCAGAGTGGAGGTACGGGCCCACTGAGAAGTGTTCAGTCATCATCATCATCATCATCATCATCACCCTCCTCTGTCAGATACAAACGAGTCGGAACTTTGAGGGGTTTTGGAAAACGTTCATCTCATCAGCCGGCAAAAATCTAATAATGGAGTCGTTAGCATCATCATCCTCATCTGACAGATAGAATCCATCTGATGAATCTGTAATATGAGGCTGCATCATCTGAGCCATCTACACACTTTACTGAGGATCCATGATAATAAATGGTTGGTTGACTGATGGATCTGTCTTGTATCCCGGCTGATCACGCCTGCTCCTCTGTGCCTCTCCCTCTGTGGCGTCCCTCAGGGCGTGGTGTGCGGTCACGGCGTGCGTTACAGGAACCTGTCCTGCTCCGTGTCTGACGGCTCGGGCGAGGACGAGGGCGGCCTGGTGGACGAGGAGCTGTGTGGCAGCCTGGAGCTCGCTGTGGACGGAGACACGGAGATCAGGCTGAAGGAGGCGTGCACGCTGCCCTGCCCAGGTAAGGACGCTGCCTTCAGGAACACGGCAAAACCCTGGTAATTAGGAGTTTCTTGGTCTGTGTGAGCGACTTCACAAATTGAAGCTCGGATGGCGTTCTTGTGGTTTTGACGGATTCATCAAAAGAGTGTGTTGCTGAGCGATATGTAGTCGCTTGAGTTTCTCTCCTCTTGTCGTCGTTTCCTCCCTGATGTAACTTGTTGTTGTTGTCTCCGCCCACTGAGCAGCAGCACCGCCGAGCAGCTGGAACACAACGAGAAGCTGCAGCCAATTATTTTCCCCTCACACTAAAAGAGTTTGGGCGTACGTCACTCGCCTGCGTCAGCCGCGTCGCCGTAGCAACACGATACGATAAGATAACATAACACTTTCTTGTGTAATTTCTCCAGAGCCACAGTTTCCCTCTCAAACATAAAAACACTGTAGAGAGAAGAACACACAGCTTCACTTCCCTTCCTCCGTCAGTTTGACTTCAGGTTTCACACAGGAAGCCACGCGTTCCCAACGTCTCTATCTGTGGAAGCCTGAGCCTCCTCATTGAAGGTACGAGTCAAACAGGAGCTGCGCCTGCTCCTCTTATCTGCCAACATCAGGGCTCTCCGCTCCGGTGAGGAGGAACTCCTGCAGTCTGAGGCAGACATGAAGGAGGCACGATGAAGGAACAACCTGATGAAGATGTCACAGTGCAGGGAGGAAGCGCTCGGTCTTGTTCTTCTGCTTCTTCTTCTTCTTCTTCTTGTTCTACTCTGCAGAAGACAACGAGACAGGAAAGTCCATTGTTGTGTCACCTCTGCTTACATGGCGTAGGACTCGTCTCTGATTGGTTATCCAGGGGTCAGAGTTGAGTTTGGAGGTTAGGAGTCTCCACTCAGCTCTCATGTGAACGCAGCCGAGGCACTTCAGACAAAACCAGTGTTGTTGTTGTTGTTGAGAGAGCCCTGTTCTCTCTCTCGTACCTTTGTTGTTCACTCAAACTCCCCCGGACCACCGGCTGCTCTGTGAGTGAGGCAGAGCAGCGTGGGGGTGAGGCGACCCCATAAGGTTCACTGCACTCCATCTGGAGAGCTGAGGAACACACACACACACACACAGAGAGAGACAGACAGGCAGTAATAACATAACACAAAGAGGCACAATCAATAAACTGTTCAAAAAACAATCAAAAACCCCAAAGGTGCTTAAAACCACGAGATGAGGAGCTGAGATGAGACTGAGGCAGATAACAGCATCGTCAGTCACAATGAGGTTTAGATCTGATCCATTAATGCACTGTGTGTGTGTGTGTGTGTGTGTGTGTCCATACTCGCTCTGCTCGCTTCACTCTCAGGATTAATGTGATGTTGACGCTTTTCTCTCAATCATCCTCAGAAATGCGTGCATATCAATGAAAGCGGCGCCGCGGGGAAACAAAGAGGAAGCAAAGAGGAAGCAAAGAGGAAGCAAAGTGCCGTCGCACCATTTGGTGGCAGCTTTCACCCCAAATCTTGTTAGTGCGGCATGTGTGCGTAGGTTTTCAGCTCGGGTAGCCCCGGCAGGGAGCGAACCCTGGGAGCTGGCAGCCCGGCTGGCACAGGGACGCTTTCCTTTTCCGGTGAGTGAACAGGGGCTCAGCTCCGCCTTTCAGCTGAGCCTGACAGCTGCTCGGCTTCATTTACACCCGCGCAAACGTGTCAGGGAGTTAGTTGACTTACTTTTGCTCCCTCAGTCGCCTCCTAACTGATGCTTTAGGAGATGTGCTGCCAACTCTGGTTTGGTTAGCAGAGTCACAGCAGAGTCACAGCAGAGTCACATGGTGAGCCTGGGGGAGGGGTTTGTGTCGTCAGGGGCAACATCCAACAAACTGTCCTTAAGTGAGGAGGAGCCATCAGATACGTTACACCACTGGACCTGCAGCTCAGGGTCACAACCCAGCGTGCAGAGGGGGGATCACTGTTGCCGGGCCGACGGCAGGTGAAGCCTCCTGAGGTCTGAGCCTCTCTGGGTCTGAGGTTTAAACTGTGCCCTCCAGACCCCCACAGCCAGGTCCAGATGGGAATGTGAGAGTCAAAGGAATGGCTCATTGATCCCTGACATCACTTCCTGTTCCATCTAGTCAAACATCTCCAGGTTCTTCAGGTCCGCCTCCACTTCTTCTTCCTCTAAATAAAGCAAAGAGGATCTGTAGATGAAGACGATGTGTGGACCAGCAGGCCTCAGTTCTCTCCCACTGCTGAGTCGCCCTCACACACTCACAATCAGGAGTGTGTGGACCCAGGAGACCAGTGAGCGATCTGTCCTCCTCCTTCTCCTAAAGAGTTTGGGCTCTCAAGTTCTGTCTCTCCTGTTTAGCTGAGATCAAAGCTCTTCCCTCCTGACAGATCAGCTGAGATGAAGGAAGTATAAATAACATCTTCATCAACAGAAAGGGAAGAAACAGGTTTTAAATTAAGCGGCGCTGCGTCAGGGGAGCAGAGTGTAAACACGGCGCTGCTCACACTGAGCCACGACGACTCAGGCTAAAAAAAGAGCCGTGCTAA
>NW_027466864.1:6180000-6182500 GCF_046128005.1 Genypterus blacodes | reverse complement strand
TCTCTGTCCCTGTGTCCCTGTCTCTCTGTGTCTCTGTGTCTCTGTGTCTCTGTGTCTCTCTGTCCCTGTGTCCCTGTGTCCCTGTGTCCCTGTGTCTCTGTGTCTCTGTGTCCCTGTCTCTCTGTGTCTCTGTGTCTCTGTGTCTCTGTGTCCCTGTGTCTGTGTCCCTGTCTCTCTGTGTCCCTGTCTCTCTGTGTCCCTGTCTCTCTGTGTCCCTGTCTCTCTGTGTCCCTGTCTCTCTGTGTCTCTGTGTCCCTGTGTCTCTGTGTCCCTGTCTCTCTGTGTCTCTGTCTCTCTGTGTCCCTGTCTCTCTGTGTCCCTGTGTCCCTGTCTCTCTGTGTCCCTGTCTCTCTGTGTCTCTGTCTCTCTGTGTCCCTGTCTCTCTGTGTCTCTGTGTCCCTGTGTCTCTGTGTCCCTGTCTCTCTGTGTCTCTGTCTCTCTGTGTCCCTGTCTCTCTGTGTCCCTGTGTCCCTGTCTCTCTGTGTCCCTGTCTCTCTGTGTCCCTGTGTCCCTGTCTCTCTGTGTCCCTGTCTCTCTGTGTCCCTGTGTCCCTGTGTCCCTGTGTCTCTGTGTCCCTGTCTCTCTGTGTCTCTGTGTCTCTGTGTCCCTGTGTCTCTGTGTCTCTGTGTCCCTGTCTCTCTGTGTCCCTGCAGGTGGTTGTCCTCCCATTAACCCCCCGATGGACAACAGCTCCTGTGAGCCGTCCTGCTTCATGCTGAAGTCTTTCTGCACTGAGGTGAGCTGCACACACACACACACACACACACACACACACACACACATGTGCTCTACAGACGCACAATAAGATAACACAACACAAACTAAACCCCAGAGGGACCTGAGGTGAGGGTGCAGGTCCTGGTCTGAGTGACAGCCCCGGCCCTCTTATGTGACTTCCTGCTGCTTCTATTGACTTTAGATGCAGGAGGAAGAGTCAAACCTGTTTCTTCTTCATCTTGTCACTCAGTGTGCAGTGCAGCAACACAAAGAAACACACAACTACACATCACAACGCCGAAGCCTCTCACAGCCCGAACGCTCTGATATGAAGCTCATCCTGTCACTCACACACACACGAGGGTAGGTTGAGCTTCAGTCGAGCTGTGAGCTTTACCAGAGCTCTCATACCTCCACCAAGGCCCACATGACCTCCGATTGACAAACCTACAGTGTTTTGATTACAAGTCCTTAAACGACAGCACCACCCTCAGGTCAGGTGACGTCATGTCTCAGCAGTGAGCTCACGTGTTTGGTTCCAGCCCCCGGGCCTCAAACACTCCACTCAACAACAAATAAGAGAAAATCAGAGCTGTGAGATGAAATCATTGATCCGGCCCCGGCTCTCCCGTTGTGCCGCGGTGCCGGAGCCCTCGGCCTGTAGACGAGGCCGAGAGACGGGAGGAGAACAGGCTTTGATTCTGTGACTTATGGCTCAGAAGTTTACAGGCCAGAACATAAAGAGCGGTTATTACAGCGCCGACATCGGGCCGAGCCAGCGCGGGGTTAATGAGCTGGATCCACTCCAGCCTGCACATTAGAGTCAGGAGGAGTGGTTCCATAATCCTGGTGACAGACGGACAAACCAACCCAGGGAGACGAGGGACAGACGTCCTACGCGTACAGCAGGCGGCTCGTTACTCTGTCGTGTCTCAGTCGACCTTTAGGAGCTTCAGGTCAGACGTGACGAAGCTCAGGACTTCATGAAGAGACGAAGAGCTGCTGCAGGTTCATACATGGGGAAGACGATTGTGTTGTTTCATCGTGGAGCATTGATTGTGTGATCGTGGGTTTGATGAAGCCGGCTGTAGAGGAGTCTTCCTCCTGTCTTCATCCTCCATCTGACCCTCTGAAGCAGCGGGCAGACCCTCAGCTTTAATGGCCGCAGTGTGTTTGAGTGATTAACTGTTCAGATTAAATGTTGGGTCAGGGTTCAGACACATCTCCGGTGTGTTTGGGTTGGTTGAGCAGCACAGCCGGGGGGTCCTGGGGGTCCGGGGGTCCGGGGCTCCTCCCTAAACCCGCCGAGTGAACCCCCGACTCTCACCGCCTCCGCTCTAACCTGATGCTGCGCTGCCCCCTGCAGGCGGGCGTCTGCATGTGCGAGGAAGGCTACACTGAGGTGCTGGGGCCGGGCGGGCAGCTGGAGCAGTGCGCCCCCATCCCCGTCCTGGAGATCCCAACGGCCGGGGACAAGAAGGGCGACGTGAAGACCAGCAGAGCCATCAACCCCACCTCCCCCGTCACCGTCCAGCCGGGCCGGGCCGGGCGCACCTGGTACCTGCAGCCCTACGGACCAGGTCAGGCACCACAACACTGATCACACTGAGTGCTGAGGAGACGTCAAAAGCTTGTAACTCTTTTAATCTCTAAACTTAACACACACTCACACACTCTCTCTGACCTGCTGTCCCCGTATGAGGTCGTGGGGTCGTTTAAATGACCTCAGACGCCACAGCCTCTTCATACGTTGTGGCTTTCTTCTCCTGATATCTCAATATTC
>NW_027466864.1:6152500-6175000 GCF_046128005.1 Genypterus blacodes | reverse complement strand
TGTCTCGCCTGCTTTAAACTTATTTTTAACCGCGACCTTTTTAACCCTTTGAGGTCTTTCGGTGTCGCCAACGCTCCAGACGTTTGGAGCGCTTCAGGCTCACGTTTTTTTACGATCGACCCAGTGGAGGCGCTGTTGGCCCGTGACACAAACACGATGGAGGCCACGCCCCTTTAAAGGTGTCGTCTGAACACACGCTCCCATGTCAGAGGAGCTTTGTGATGTGGCCTTTGTGTGAAACTATCTGGATCAAACCAGAACAATGACAGCAGCGACGCATTCAGAGTTTAGCCTTCCTAAGTATCTGTTTCTTTGTCCACTGTGTTTGATGTGAAGTCACAAATGAGCCCGGAATCAGATTCACACGGTCGCATCAAACAGCAGCCGCCACAAGGGGGCAGCGTTTCACAACCCGACATTCCCTGAGCCGCGACCCGGCTGGGTTTCTATCCCGCCGTCTAGTTAAACGGCTCCTACTGAGATGTTTGATCCCTGGTGATGTTGGCAGACCTCAAAGGGTTAAATCCCAAACGTTGGATTTATTGAATCTCCGTCTTTTTTGTTTGACCTGAAGGAAAAGAATCCAAAAGATTTAAAGCGTTCATCTTCTCCTTGGTCTTTCTGCCTTACTCACGCTCAGATACTAACACACACACACACACACACACACACACACACACTAAAGGGACTCAGATATGCTTCTTATGTTGAGGTACAACAACACGTCCATGAGGTCAAACATCGTAATCTGTACAAACCAGACCACCTTCAAAATAAGAGCCCACCTTAAAGCAAACTGGAGTGGAGAATGTTTACTTTTATTCTTTATGGGTTTGTACATAACAGCAATTTTTTTATTTTTTTGAAAGAAGAAGAAAAAAAAAGCTATCAAAGTATGTGTACATTTAATTTTGTAATGCACAGAAAATGTTTAGTTTGAATATTGCAGAGTGTGTGTGTGTGTGTGTGTGTGTGTGTGTGTGCGTGTGTGTGTGTGATCATGCTGACTGTTGTTCCTATGATGCAAAAAGCTGTATGTGGAGAAAAAAAAGTGAAAAAAAAAGAGGAAGGCTCAGCCGTTTTGTACAGGTTGTTTACATGTATGAGGAGAATGACTCACAATAAAGCAGGAAACGGTCGTCAACACAACAAACTCAGCCCTGTGGAGTCTCACGTGTGTGTGTTTGTGCAGGCGCTTCATATTCACAACAGAGCAGAACTCATTGATTTCCCTCTAACGCTGCTTAAAGATTCATAAGAGAGAATGTGAATGTGCAGGAAGTTGAGAGAGTAAAACAGCTCAGAGTGATTTAAGGTTTATATAAGTTACATCCCATTAATCCTGCTGTTTAAGGGACATTAATGCTGAGTTTTAAGGAGGAATGATATATTTATATATAAGTAGTATATTATGATCTTTAATCCTTTGTCAAAGCTGCAGAGAGGAAACGTCTCGGTTTGCGTTCCTCCTTTTTTGAGTCGCGTAGAATCAAATATTTGAGATGATTAAGACGAGATTTGATGCTGAAATTGGGAGATTTGGTTTTAAGCGTTTGAGTCTGCGGGGGTTTTATTTACATAATGTGAAGTTTATTTAAGCCGTCTGTTCTCTAATCTTGCAAAAGAAGGGGATGTGAGTGATGATGTGAGCGGTGTGAAGCAGGAAGTGTATAGAATCTGGGAGGATGAAGCCATTCTGAAGCTTTTTAATAAATGTTTCTGTGCGATTGATTGCTCTGCTATCACCCATGATTCATCTCACTAATGTGTCCTGGGATCATTTAGATCCAACAATTACAAATGTTAAATTATTGAAGCCACTTAAGCCTGAAAAATCTGTTTGTTTTTTTTTCTTTCAGATTTGTTTTCGGTCGCAGATTTTTGCCTGCAAAATGAAGACACACACACACACATACACACACACACACTGAGCAACCAGGAATGTTTCAGATTTATTACTGCGGCGCCTCTGAAAAAGAAGGATGTATTAGATGCAGTGCTGACTGCCAGAGCGAGCTTAGATCAGGAAATATGTGGCGGTGGCGTCTTAAATAACCTTTAGAAAGTGTGTGTCTGCTCTGATGGCAGCTTGTGTGTTGATCTGCAGCATGAATCCATCATAATGAGGTTGGATCACCTGCGAGGCAGCGCTGAGTCGCTGCCAAGTCGTCCTGCTCCTCCGTCTGTACACAACATCAACATGGCAGCTTCATTTGTCTCACTTAGTTTACTGCAGTTTACAGTAGAGAAAGAAGGGCGCAGTGCAGCAGGCGAGCACTAGGTGTCAGCCTTTGATGATGTTACTGAAAAGTTGCTTTTTTGAAAATTGTGAACCTTTTTCTCCTCTCTGCTGCTCCCCCTATCTCCTTCCTCCCTCCTCCTCCTCCTCCTCCTCTTCTCTCTCTCGCTCTCTCTCTCTCTCTCTCGCCCGCTCACTCGCTCCATCTTCCCCCCTCCCCTCCCCTCTCTGAACCTCTGAGCGCGCTCTATAAAACATCCCGCCACTCTGACAGTCAGATGTACAAACACCTCCTTTCTTGCCACAGAGCCTCCAAATCCCGCGTTCCCCTAAAGCCTGCCTTGATCCCTCACGGCCGACACCTGAGCGTCCTGAATGAGCTTTGAGGAGACTCGTCTGTCCTCTCTCGCCTCAGGACCGCCGCTCTTCCCTCCTTATTTCTCCGTAAGTTCAGCAGTTGATTCCGGCTCAGTTTCCAATCCTCCGGTCCTCAGCCAGGGGAGATTTTTCCTCCTGATCAGAGGGCGAGAAGAGCGAGGAGGCGAGCCGTCGAGGACAGGTGGACACGAGGGGAGACATGAAGACCACATGTGTGTGTGCCGCCGCTCTGCTGCTGTCATTCATCTCTGTGGTGAGTTAGACATCATTTCATTTCTTTCTCCTTTTCTTGCCTTTGCTGTTGAAATTATTCACTAAATGTCCAAGAAATGTGTCAGGGGGGCGAGACGCTTTGACAGCTTTCATGTCCTACAAGGACAAGAGGACAGCAAGCAGTGTGTGATCCATCATGTGTGTGTGTGTGTGTGTGTGTGCTCTGGTGTCAGCGTCTGTCCTGAGCAACCTGACATGAAGCGTCTGCTCAGAATGTCACTTGCTGTTGTGTGTGTAGCTCACCGCTTTGAGGAGTTGCAGTTTGAGTTAAAGGCGTTTGTGACGTTGTGACGTTGTGTAGCTCTGAATCCTGCAATGAGAAATAAATCAACCAACTGATCCATTATGATGCACAGGCGTTACACACTTTTTTTATTAATGCAAGATTCCAAAAATCCCCCAAAATTGGAGCTCAACAAATTGCCCCGGCGCTCCGTTCTTCTTCCTCTTCCTCTTCCTCCCCTTCCTCAGCAGCATCCCTCGGTGTTCGACGCTGCATTTCGCCCGCCCGTCTGCTTCCATTTCCAACGTGCAGTTCAGTCAGAATGTGACAGAGCAGCCTGAGCCCATTATGACAAACATACAGGATGCTCCTAACTCAGCGCCCTGACAGTTTGTGACAAACCAATTCCTTTAATCCTGGGAGAGACAGTAACCCCTCACCCGCTGATAAATCTGTCAACAAAGCAATCAAAGCAGAACAGGAAGCACTCGTCTTCCTCGGCGAAAGGAAAAAAAAAAATTCCATAAACTTAATCCGCACAAACTTGACTGGCCTTAAAAAGCTCCCGTGGCGTTATCAGTGTTTCATTTGCATAGTGATGGAAAGAAGTCAATTACTATTAATTATTCTCTACAACTTAATACCCATTATCGAATTGAATTCACCGTCTTGAAAACCATAAACTCAATTTCACAGCTGACTAAGCGCACTAATCATTTCACCCCCCCGTTCTACTTCCTGCCCGGTTTCGGAGGAACACAAGGATTCGTCAATTCCGGCAGCAATAACATTAACTAACATCAATCCCTCCATTTGTACCGGCATAAAGAAACAATCATTAAATATAGGAATTACAAATATTTGCTAAAGCGTGGCGTCGGCGGAGCGTCGCAGCGTCTCGCAGCGTCTCGCAGCATCGGCGGGTTTGTGTGCCTGGGCTTTTTTTTTTTTTTTTTTTTTCCAGGCCCGAGCTGCCAAATTGCTTCGCTATGCTTTAATGGGATGATCATAATTGTTTCGTTCTCGGCGCATCCTAAGCTCTCGCCTGCAGCTCCTTCAACAGATTGACAGACCCACGGGAACCTCGCAAACTTATTTTGGCCGCCTTTGAACCAAGTCGTGTGTGAAATAATATGATTATGCGTTTCTCCTCTGGGTAAGTTGGGAAAGTGGCGGCGAGGGTTTTTTTTCCCCCCGCTTCCTCGCCGTCACACTGGCCCGCTCTGATAGCCTTCAGTCTGTCCACACACTGTATTTATCCTCCTCAGAAGTCATGGTGATAATTGTGCCCTGGTCTCTGGAGGCGTTGCCGCGGCGATGGCGCCACAGCAGCCTGTGATGTCCTGACACACTTTGTGATTTGTCATCATCTCTGACCCCCCCCAGGTAACACTTTGATATCACTGAGAGAAAATGGAGCTCCTCTCTGAGCGGGCGGCTTCATCCCCACGCTCTTAGTTGATCCATCAAGACCACGACGGAGCCCCGGAACCTCACCAGACCCAGACCGCTTAAATTCCCCCGTAAATGACTATGACCGCAATCATTTCGCCCAAACGAGGGCCGCTCGCAAAACCCTGTAAACATTTCCGTAAAATCCTCCGTGACGCCAAACGGCCCGAGCGTCTGAGGGCAGACGAGGGCCGGCCGCTTCCTGCTGAGAGGGAATCTGACGCCGGTCGTCACACGTGGACCCCAAAGTCGTAAATTAGATCAAAATAAGCTCCAGGTGTCACTGCGTCCTATAGCAAAGGTCACGGGTTTGAGCCTCACAATAGCCGGGCGTCCTTGAGCAAAGCGCTGACCCCTGACAGCCACCAGGACCTCCCACGTGATTTATCTGGGATTTCTCAAGTTTGAGCCTGTTTGCTATAAATCATGCTGCTGCTTAGTGTCCATGTTAATCACTCTGTGTGTGTGTGTGTGTGTGTGTGTGTGTGTGTGTGTGTGTGTGTGTGTGTGTGTGTGTGTGTGGTGTGCTTATTTAATGATAAACATCAGTAACTATAGAAACCAAAGCTTCACAGAGCTGACGTGAAGTCAAAGGAAAGGAAAATAAAAACATCGTCAAATGATAACAGGATGTAAAAAGATGATAGAAGACAGGAAACATTAAGACGCATCTGTGAAAAGCCTCCTGGAGCCTTCTGCAGCCGCATCTAACAATCAACGCAGACGAGGCTTCAGTCACTGCACCTCACAATATAGAGCTGCAATATAGAGCCACAATATAGAGTTACAATATAGAGCCACAATATAGAGTCTCAATATAGAGCCACAATATGGAGTCTCAATATAGAGCCACAATATAGAGTCTCAATATAGAGCCGCAATATAGAGCCACAATATAGAGTTACAATATAGAGCCACAATATAGAGTCTCAATATAGAGCCACAATATGGAGTCTCAATATAGAGTCACAATATAGAGCCACAATATAGAGTTACAATATAGAGCCACAATATAGAGTCTCAATATAGAGCCACAATATAGAGTCTCAATATAGAGCCGCAGTATAGAGTCACAATATAGAGCCGCAGTATAGAGTTACAATATAGAGCCACAATATGTAGTTACAATATAGAGCCACAGTATAGAGCCACAATATAGAGTTACAATATAGAGCCACAATATAGAGTCTCAATATAGAGCCACAATATAGAGTCTCAATATAGAGCCACAATATGGAGTCTCAATATAGAGCCACAATATAGAGCCACAATATAGAGGCACAATACAGAGCCGCAGTATAGAGTTACAATATAGAGCCACAATATGGAGTTACAATATAGAGCCACAGTATAGAGCCGCAATATAGAGTTACAATATAGAGCCACAATATAGAGCCGCAGTATAGAGTTACAATATGGAGTTACAATATAGAGCCACAGTATAGAGCCACAATATAGAGTTACAATATAGAGCCACACTATATAGAGCAGCAATATAGAGTCGCAATATAGAGTCACAATATAGAGTCGCAATACAGAGTCACATTATAGAGCCACAATATAGAGTCACTTCATAATGCAGCTTTGATTGATCGTCTCCAGCAGGTTTCAGGTTTCAGGCTTCAGGTTTCTTTGTTAATAATTGGCTTCACATGAAACTGAAGCAGGTCTGTGGCTGCATGAAGCAAAGTGACTCCTCTCTGCAGTGTAAAGATGTAAAGATGTGAAGATGTAAAGATGTAAAGTGGAGCCTGATGTCCTGAAGGTGATCAAACCTGTTTCCGTCTCCAGTCTTGATGAGTTCTCCTCCATGTTCAGCAGCTTCATTCATGCAAACACAGATTTTGATGCTGTTAGAAATAAAAAGCCTCTAAATTTTTTACTTCAAAACGTTTAATTCTAAATCTTTATTTTTCTGTACATACCTGGAACCATGTCGGCCGTTAAGTGCAGGATTGTCTTTGATTTTAATTAATCATCGTCAACAATGGAGGTCAGCGAAGCAGCTGTGATCACACTGAGCAGAAACACTTTATATGTATGTTTGAGTCTTGAATGTAGCAGATTAATTAGTGTGAGGTAATCTCCTCGTTTCATTTTAAATATTTATTCAGGTATTCATTTATTTTTTATCTTACATTAAAATGTCGTCACAATGTGGGGGGGCTTGTGTGTGTGTGTGTGTGTGGGGGGGGGGAAACCTGCCTGAGCCGGCCCTGTTAAGAAGGCAATTTTTCCTTGAACACACAGTTTGTAAATGTTGCTCGTTGCCCAACTCTCAACACACACACACGCGCACGCACACACACACACACACACACACACACACACACACACACACACGCACACACAATCAAGATAGTGAAGTGGCAGCCTAAATCTGCTATCGGCCTGCTCCCTCTCCATTCTAACTATTAAACTGGAACCGTCGCACTCAAGCACACACACACACACACACACACACACACACACACACACACACACACCAGTCGCAGCAGCCACGGCATTCAGGTAAATGAAAAGTGACGCACACTTTCATTCTTCTGGCACGGTGTTGTGTAGCCCCCCCCCCCCCCGCCCCCTCCCCCCTCCCTCCCCTCCCCCTCCCCCCCTCTCCACCACCAACTCATCCTGATTCTCCGGCGGTTCTATAAAAGACAGAATTTGTTGGCTGTTCCGGGGGTCCAACTCATAGAATGTCCCTCCGAGCTCCCGAGGGACGCCGGGGGTTGGGGGGTGTTTATCTTCCCGTTTCAAAGAGCCCACGCCTGAGTCTTATCACAGCCTCGCCGAGCGTAGATAGCATTTAGGTCCAGCAGCCTATATGCTGCATCTGGCAATCTGAGAGTCGTTTCCTAAAGGACTCCGGCGTGGCGACGCTGCTCTGTGTTATCTTGTCAAGGAAATTCTGCCTCATATACAGGATTTGGGGGAATAATATGAACAGATGACTAAATGGGGTTGTGGCGGCGGCGGGCTGCTGCATCGCAAACAGCCGGCGGAGGAGGAGGAGGAGGAGGAGGAGGAGGAGGTGAAGTGACTGCCAGGCATGAAATGAAAGCCTCCACGTACCAACGGGTAATATGTTTGAAAACACAATATTTAATATATTCCCGATAAAGCCGCGTGAATTTAGACTAGAAATTGACCAATATGGGTTTGGGGATATATTTGGTATTGAGGCGGCGGCGGTGGCGGCGGCTGATAAAGAGAAATGTTTTCTTCTTCCTGGTGGCGTCTTCGACTCTCTGAGCTGAAGTTCTGACCTGTGACTCGGTTTCCACAAAAGCGTTTCTGACACGGTGAGAAACTCTGCATTGAAACCCTAAAGTGATGATTTCAGGGTCAGCGGCTCGCTCACGCCGGTTGACTGATCGCACACACACACACACACACACATATATTCAATGACGGATGAAAATGGCCGACGCTCCACTGCCTTGAGCCATGAATAATTAAATCAGGGAAAATATTGACGAATCGGTAAATGAGGCGTCAAAGGGAGAATGTCGTTTTTTTTTTTTTTTGCGCAGCAGTAATTTGAGATAAACACCTTTTCTATTAAAAGTAGACGACATCTGATTTCAAATGAAAGCCGATCTCAGCCAAACACTAAGGGGTTAAAGTTATCAAAGTGTGACTGTTGGCCTTTACGCTCCTTTTTTTCCCCTTCTGTTTTATCCCACAGCAATTTTCCGCTTTTCTCACTGCAGTATCTCTTTCTGGCACACACACACACACACACACACACGCACACACACACGCCTCTGAAACCCTCCGTCTTTGTGCCGTGCTTGCATGTTCCTGCAGCCTGGAGAAAGGAGGTAAATCCCGGCCCTGGGAGCGTCGCTGCAGTCAGTCGGGTGTTCCGGATGTAAACGTTGCCGGAGTTCGGACCGCCTCTGATCTGCCTAATCTCCCAGAGCGGGATTACAGGTTGGGTTCTAATCCGTGGAAGTGGGGTCTGTGTGAATGTGTTCTAATCCCGAGCCTGTCAGGTGCTGCAGATGAAAGCTAATTGCGTGTCACGGTGTGTGTGTGTGTGTGTGTGTGTGTGTGTGTGTGTGTGTGTGTGTGTGTATGGCGCCGGTGACGACAGCCACCGAGCGGGAACGCTGTTTACATTTGATCACCGTGACAACCGCAATGGAGAAGTTCTCTAATCTGAAATCTGACTGTGCCACTAAAAACAACACAAACTCACAAACGCCCTTCAAAATGATGGAGGTCTGCAGAAAGACTCCTGACAACCAAATGTCATCAATGTAGAAAACAAAACGGATGAATTAAAGCATAAAAATCATCAAATAAAGCATAAATCTGAAGCAGCATTAATACAAAAATGATCAACCATTTTTCTCATCCAGATCTCATTCTTTAAAGCGTACAGTGTTTGATTCAGGGGTCAAAGGTCATCAGCAGAGGAGTTCAGTCAGTCATAATATTTAAAGAAAACGTGAGGCTGAAACTTGAGGTTATTGTCTTTATTATGTATTTCATTATTTATAAATCTGTTTTGGTCTTAATGTTCGCTTAATTTTCCATTTAGTTTCTCCTTCATATAATTCATTTCATCCAATAAGCAGTTTGTTATTTACCCTGATGATGTAATGCAGCTCAGTGCTGAGGCTCTGGGTTGAATTCAGCCTGTGAAGCTTCAAGTATTCATATTTAAATTTAACATCTCGACAAATCTACAGCCTCACACACACGACACAGGTGTCCCTAATAAAGTGATCATCCGGTGCACATGTATGTAAACATGATGGAGAGGCTGCAGGCCGTGTTGTTGTTGTTTAAATTACTTTTGTCCGTATTAATTTAATTAAATGAAGAAGTTCCAGTTAAAGGTTAAAAATAATATTCCTCAAATTAAAGATAGGAGTTTTCATTACAATCCTGAGGTATGACATCATCACAGACGAGCAGACGTCCCTTTATTGTGACTCTAAGTGTGTAACAGGCTTTTCTCTCTGCCTCTTTGTTGTCTATCGTCTGTACAGCATCCCGTTGTGCCGACGACCTCGTTAACATACTGTGTGTGTGTGTGTTTTTCGGGCGGTTCGGCTCCGGCGACCGTTTCAACATGAACAATCGTTAAAGGCGAGAATAAAGACGGAACTATAATAATGTCAGGGCGGGCCGGCGTGGAGCTGCTTGGCCGCCTGTGTGTGAGATAGCGACTGCGTGGCTTCAGGCTATTCCACTGAACTTTTTACATCCTAAGAAGCTTTATGTTAGATTATAATAGTGGCAATAAATCGCGAGCAGAGAGCCACCTTTATCCTCACAGCCACTTTATCTCTTTCAATACATCACCAGTTAGGCAACATGATGGACTTTTTTGTTTCCAGCCACGGAAGACAAAGGGAGAAGTTCATTAATACACTTCAGCTGCTCCACTGCACAATTATACTACCTGAGTGCTGAGACTCATCCTTCTCCTCCCCGCATGTCACTCTAAACAGATTATTCCTCTTTATGTTCAACCACAATTGGCTGTGGAGATCTTGAGGAGAAGCTAAATGGTGGCCACCTCCACATTTCATCTAGAGATGGATGGTGATGAACGTGATAAAAGTTCAGACCGTGACTTTGTCCCGAATGAAACTTCAGGTCCTCATTTGTGTGTGTGTGTGTGTGTGTGTGTGTCTCGTTGTAGTCTCGAACAAAGTCCTCTCCCCAGTGTTCTAGCACCCATAAAGATGGCAGAGTGCTTCATCCGGCCCGCCTGCTGGAGAGGCAGGAAGGTGAAGGAAACCCATTTTCGCTTTGCGCAGCGTTTGGCGAGGTGTGAAAGTTTGGTGGGGTTAAAATTTTGCTCCCAGGGTCTCTGCTGCTCTCCATCAACCAACACTGAGGGAAGTGAAACTGAAAGTGTGCAGCGATTACAGATACACACAGATACACACAGATACACACAGAGGATTACACTTCACACGACTATATAACACAATTTTGGAAAGATATAAACATGTATGAATGAATCCACTTGCCATAAGAGTCAAACCTGTCTTTCTGTGTTGATACTTTTCACCCCTTGACCTTGAAAACCTCACCCACAGTAACACGGATGACACATCTGTCTTTATTAGTGTCTGAGATATTAGTGGAGATCGATAGAAAGCGAGCGTCTAACACAGGACGAGCAGTCTGGATGGTCTGGATGTCCGTGGGCCTGAGAATAACACACTCACACTCACACCCAGACAAAACCACTGCGTCCTTGGCAGAGGTAAACATGCGCAGAGGTAGAGCAGCGAGTTGAGTGTGTGTGTGTGTGTGTGTGTGTGTGTGTGCCCCTCTGTACCTGAGGACTGGCTGCACATGTTTTTGCTAACATCACGGACACGGGCTGGTGAATGATACTGAGTGCAGCTGTTTCATCCCCAGAGAGAGAGAGGAGAGAGAGAGAGAGAGAGAGAGAGAGAGAGAGAGAGATGTGACTGCCACTAAAGGTAGCAGTCGCATTAGGTCATTCGTCATTGAGCGTTCTTCAAAACAACTGGAGGCCATCGTTTCAAACTCTTCCACTGTACGGCCGAGTGCATGAAATGAAGCCGTTCCTCAGCCGGATCATAAATACTGTGACAGTTTGCTCTGTGTGAGCGGCACGCCGGCCTACAGTACTACGGTGACATGCAGTGAACTTTCTGAATGAGAGAAGAGCTCATCTCAGAGTATCGATCCGGGAGGCCGAGGTACAAAATGTAAACGCTCGGACCAGATAGATCTGCTGTCACGTTCCTCAGCTGGGGTTTGGTCATCACTGTCGCCGGGCCTCTGCGGGGGGGGGCGAGGGTGTGTGTGTGCGGGTCGTGGGGGGAGGGGGGTCGGGGGGGAATCTCAGCTCCTCTCATCTGTGTGATTGTGAGAGGAGGGCGTGCGAGTGAATCATCAATCATCCATTCAGGGCACATTCAGCAGGTAATAGTCTGGTGTTGCATCATTGTCTGCACTGAAGAAGCGCTTCATTCATCTCCATGTATGGCAGGAATACCCTTAATCTTGATTAGGACGCCCCACGCCAGACAGCGTGAGGCGGTGAGAGCGTTAACACCGTTCGTTATAGGTGTTGACACGCTTGTAAGAGGATAAAGGAGGATTTTTCTTTTTTATGTGGTGGATCAAGTCTTTCTCTTCTTCTCTCTACATAGAGGAGTTTAGCCCCGGCTTTATACACCAGGGCACCTTAAAGTGTTCTACATGAGGCGTAGAACATCGCCTCGGGTGTTTCAGAACATAAAAAATGTAAATACACATTAAGGAAACGCGAAAATAAAAAGGGAGAACTTGAATAACGGTGTAAGTTGTGGTTGAGGAGGATTCCAGGCTGCTTTTTAAACTCGCTGTTATCTTCTGGAGTCGTCAGCTGTAAACGCCCTCTTCTTCATGTTTTTATTTGACTCCTGACACAGCTGCATGCTGACATAATAAAAGACCATCAGTGAGCTTTTTTTTTTTTTTTTGCTCCTAACCCACTGAGAGATTTGTGGACAATCAGAAGTCTGTTCAGTTTTCTTCATCTCTGTTAAGCCTCCAGCAGCTTTCTGGAAGAGCTGAAGTTGCCTGTGAGCGTTTTTGGGGAGGCCTGAGAAAACACCATTAAAAAAAGGTGCAGAATGCTGCAGGGAATAAAAGTTTGAATAAATTCATCAAAACAAAGCCAGCCTGGATATGTGAACTCTGTGATTTTTGTTCTCAGACTGAACAGCTGATGTGTTCCTAAGACGACGGTCAGCCGACACTTTATCAGGTTTAATAATACTAAGATCATTTACAACTAGCAACCTTTGGTCAAGATAAACACTGAACACCAGCCTTTCCTCTTCAACAAAGCTCAATTTCCATTTACAAAAAATCGGGATAATTTGTGGAAGCCTTTGAAAATTAAAGAGGCCCAAGAATCGAACCCTGAGGAACTCCACCCGTCACGATCAGTCACATGGAGAGACAGAACAACCTCGGCCCTCTGCTGAAGTGATATTTGGTGTCTTTGCCTCTGTTTGTATGATAAATGCAGTGAGATTACAAACACACACACACACACACACTCACACACACACACTAACCCCTCCCCTTCTCGATGACACTTTTCACAATGAACACATTAAGCTTCCAGAGGGAGAAGGAGCCATGTTGCTGCGTCAGAAGATGCAGCTTTGATTACTGAAGTGTGACACTTGTAAAAGATGAAAACACACAAATCCTGCTGTTTTATTGCACAAACACAGACTTTTGTTGATAACAATAAGACCGATGGGAGTAATATTTACGATCTCTGTGGCTGCGTGTTCTCTGCTGCACACCAATATCATTCTGAACCTTGATGTGAGCAGGTTCAGCTTTGTTGGGCTGAAATCCAGACAGGAGTTTATCAAAGTGGTGGTTTGAGGTTAAAACATTAGCTGCTGCTGGACGAGGCACCGTAAAGGGAGGATGGATGTGGCAGATTTACTGTCTGAAGATATCCTCTCACCCCGCAGCCGTCTTTCTTTGCCTTTTTTCCTGTACATAGTTTGTAATTAACGTCCAGTTTGTTTGTTTTACAGGTTCACGGTGCCGACTCTCCTCCTTCAGGGAACGCAGACGTGAGAGAGAGCCCAAAATCCAAGGTGAAGACCTACTGGGCTGAAAGCAGCAAGGCTCTCTCCATCAGCCGTCTCCTGTCTCAGACCATCTACGGCAAAGAGAACTTTACCTCTGTGGATCTGAACTACAACGAGGCAGACCCGTACACCAAACAGGAACAGTGGAACTGGCTTTACAACGCGAGCAACGGCCACGACCCTCGCTCCAGGTCCAAGAGGAGGCCCATCGTCAAGACGGGCAAGTTCAAGAAGATGTTCGGCTGGGGAGACTTCCATTCCAACATCAAGACGGTGAAGCTCAACCTCCTCATCACCGGCAAGATCGTGGATCACGGCAACGGGACATTCAGCGTCTACTTCCGCCACAACTCCACCGGCCAGGGAAACGTGTCCGTGGGCCTCGTGCCGCCGACCAAGGCGGTGGAGTTCCAGGTCCACCAGCCGTTCCACCAGCACAACCAGCAGCAGCAGACGGCGCTGGAGCCCAAAGACACCAAGCTGTTCAACTGCAGGGTGGAGTACGAGAAAGTGGAGAAGGGCACCCGGAACTCGCTGTGCGCCCACGACCCGTCCCAGAGCTGTCCTCAAGAGCAGACGCAGAGCCACGTCTCCTGGCTGTGCTCCAAGCCCTTCAAAGTCATCTGCATCTTCATCACCTTCTACAGCACCGACTACAAGCTGGTGCAGAAGGTCTGTCCAGATTACAACTACCACAGCGACACCCCGTACCTCCCCACCGGCTGATCGCCCGGCCGGTCCCAGGGAGAGAGAAGAAGAGGCGGGACAGGGCGAGGGGTCCTGAGCGATGTCTGAGTGTTTGGGATGAGAGATGGAATCATGCACTGTTGAAAAAAGAGACACTTCAAATCTGAGACGTTGGCGTTTCCTCGCTGAGAGACTAAATTTGCTCCGATGAACAGAACTCACCGAGAAGTCGTTACGAGAGCATTTAGGAGAGCATTTATCAGCTTCCAGTACACATATTATATGCATAGCTGCTTATACGAAAGGAAATCCTCAAGCCGACCGTAAAATATGCTGATTGTATTTATGTAAATATTGTGAATCCCAAACGAAAAACCAGAAAAACAATTTTATTAATCTTTTCCACCTCTAATTCAGTTGTTTGTGTTTCCGTCTCAATCATGCTCTCTGTCTTTTCCAATCAGTCTCCGGTGATCACAGCCACCGCGTAAATGTCAATGCAAATAAGAACAATCTGTCAGTTTGCATTAGAGGCCGTAATGGAAACGCAAACGTATTTGGAGCGCCGTTGTTGTTTTTTCCGGCCGTGCGATTGTCGGGGGCGAATGTACCTCGCCGGTGTTCGTCGTCGGGAATCTCATCCGTGTCGGCGCGTGAAGCGGCGGCGGTGAACAGACGATTAATCTCCATATATATTTTCATGTTAGTGCAGCTGTCAAAAATAATCCACATCAAGCGACGACTGCAGCGGGGAGGAAGAGAGAAAAAGAACTTCTGTTTTTAATTCTTCCTCTGCGTTACGTCTCTGCAGCTTCAAGGTCACAGATGCTAAATCGCCTCGTCGGATCAAACACCAAGCAAATATTTGTTGCAATACATAAATAAATAAAATCCCGGCGGTGACACGGAGCTGGCAGAGGGACGGGAGATCACTTCCTGCCTTGTTGCTAAAAATATCTAATGTCACTTTGATCTAATTTTGCCATTTTCTAGGTCCGTTTTAGACGTTTAGATGATTTGCTTACGACAAACCCTGTGAAATACATTTAATCCAGCATGACAAGCAGGTAGGGACGAAGAAGAGGGAGCGGCCAGGCTTCATCCCGAAATAACTAAGTACCTGTAAGAGGCGCAACGATCATCTGATGTAAAGATAATGAGAACGGGAAGGATCAAAAGCCTGCCAACGCGTTTGTTTTAACTCTGCTGGCGCCATGTGAGGAGAAGTGTGAGGGGAGAGCGTGGAAGTGTGAGGCGGAGACGCTTTCATACACTTTTGTTCCTCAAAAGTTTTGGGAAGAGAGCAAACACTGTCATTAAAATGTGAGAAAACAAATGCTGTGGCTAAATGTGTGATGAGGAAAAATGTGTCTTGTTGCTAAAGAGCAGGGAGAGGTGCGCCGCCGCCGCCGCCGCCGAACAGCAGGCGCACACTCACACATTCCGCCCATCAAACAAGCGCTCCCCTGCTTATCAAAAAGGCAAAATCTGGATGAGAGTACACACTGGCTGTTAATGATATTGGATTTTCAATTGGCTATTAAACCTTCATTACATAAATTGGGAGCCACTGGCACCACGTGAAGCATTTAGGGGAAATGAACACATTGTAAGTGGGAGCTCTGCAGAGTCAACAAACCTGTAAAAAGTACAAATGTGCACCTTGGGGCGCAATCAATGCTGTCTATTTAAATTCAGTCCTCTTACACAGTGCTCGCTATGCTATACCCAACACGGTAACTGTTAATGGCAGCCTGGATGACATCCAATATGCCAACGCCGGGTGTATTTTGTGACGAGGCAGGCCAGAGAATAGAGGTCTGCCTGTGGGATGAGTGAGCATAAAGAGGAATTTATGATCCGCAGGAACAAGGCTGGCAGAAATCACTGGGAGCACCTGACTCGTAAATTGAGAGCGTGTTTCTGTCACGGAGAAGAAGGAATGACTAATGTCTCAGATTGCTGTTTGCGCCAGTTCTTTCATCTCAATAAAGTCACTTTGATATCTCTCCACCCTCAGCCAAATGTGCCGGGGACGGTTTTTCGTTCATCAGCCGCCACGTCGCCGCCGTTCAGACAATGCCGCTCATTATGCATGGAACCTTAGCAGTGTAAATACTCTGACATCAAATATTTGTGTGAGGGATTCATTTTTTTTTTCTTCCTCCTTCCTCTTCCTTCCCTGAGTGATGTCATCTGAGGAAACGCAGAGGAAGAGTGGCGCTGGAGGAAAGGCAGAGATTCAGGTGGAAACAAATACGTCCAATATTCCCTAAAATCCTTTATGACAAGATGACAAACGTGTTGCACGCAGTCGCCTTGGTAAACAGCTGAGGCGACGTTAATGCAACACATTTCTCATGTTGTGTTTCGGGCCTGCAGCTGGTTTGTCTGTGTGTGTGTGTGTGTGTGTGTGTTTAAAGCTGCAGGATTAAGGGGAAACTTCTGAAACGTTTTTTTTCCTGAGACGCTGCCGAAGCTGAAAGCCGCTCTGACGTCTCAACCTGTAACTTTGGAACCGCGACTCAGAGTGAAAACGGTTTTGTTCCTGGATTCCTCAGGCCGCGCCCACTTGCGGTGCCACGCCCACTAGATTTTCTGCCATTTCAAATTTTTTACAAATCATTTTTTATGTAGATTGTCTCTAGACTTTCCATGTAGAGTGTCTGGGCCGAGCCAGTGTTTGTGTTTGTGTTCGTGTTTGTGTTTATCGACCGTTTGGCTCTGTGATTGGCTGCTGAAGTACAGTGGGCGTGGCTCATCTTACGAACGAATCGGTCTGCTGCGATCGAACCTGGTCGACCTCACGTGTGTGTGCTCAACCTGATGGTGGCGCTATAAGAACAACAGCCACATTTGGTCGTTTCTGAGCCTGACATGTTGGAATCTAAAGTGTATTAGTTTGTGTGCGACTCGTGGACTTGTGAGTGTATTTATTCTCCTCCTCACACATTTGGTTGCTGTGCTGTTGTGTCTCAGATTCTTAACGTGTTTTTCCTTCCAGGCTGTCGGTTTCCATTCGTGTTGTGATGTTGAACTTGGAGTCTGTATTTATTTTAGTCAAAGTTAATTTACGGTGTTGCTGCTTCGCCCACAGCAGCATCGCCGTGCGAGCGTATTGTAACTTTGACGAGATGTAAAATATTCAACATGTTGGCTTTGATGGATCACGAGTTCAAGCTTCAATTCTTTGCTGATTGATTTTCATATGTGTAAATAAATATAATAGTAGTGAGGAATGTTTCCATGAAGTGATTAAGTCGACGTGCTGGGAATCGTGATGTGGCTGTGTGTTTGTTGCCGCCCCCTGTAGGATCAGGAGAGAAGTGCAACGGGACTCTGCTCCACATAAGAAGGCTACATTACATTTTCCACATGTGAAACAATTCTAGAAATTCACCTTCATGTCATCAAAACCAGCAGAAATCCTGTGTTTAAATGAATTTCTCTTAAATCTGCGTTCTTTGTTGTGGATTTCAAACCTGCTGTGTAAATGTCAGCGTCTGAGCTCCACAGAATGACATCCAGGCCTCTGAAACGATTTGCAGGTATTTTAAGAACATCATTTGCATTTTGTAGAACGCAAATGAGCAGAAACAAACCGGAATGCTCCTTCAAATCTGCATTTTACCCGGCAACAGCAAAAAGCCACCTTTCCCTCTGAGAAAAAGAGCGTTTAATAAGCTCCGTGTGTGTGTGTGTGTGTGTGTGTGTGTGTGAGTGAAGAGCTGGCCGCCGCCGCTGCTGCTGCGGCGGTGAAGGCATTACAATCCGCCAGTGTTTGGACGTCTGAGTTATCTTTGGGCCCAGATCTTCTCCCTCGGTTCACTTGTCCTGGGCCGGAGCCATCCATGCCTGCCGTCTCTCCCCTGGCTCGCCCACAATCCCTGATTAATGTGGTCTGGGCGGGAGCTGTCAGAAATGGCAGAGAGAATCATGGGATTTCTCCTTCAGAGTCCCAATGACACCCAGCAGCTGCAGGAGTAAACAGATGACTAACCACTGGCCTTTTGGCAGCCTGTGGAGATTCACACGCAGGGTGGGCTGTGAACGTAGCTTTGACATTTAGGTGGATTAGAAAGTTCTTGGGTTGTGCTCTTCTGGTGTCAGAGGTGCTCGGCGTATTAATTATTTGTGTCTCGCTTTTCTCCTCCTCGCAAAGCCCCCAACACCATGGAAATGAAGCTCTTTGTTTTTCATTTCCACACATTAGCTTCTAGCGCCAACCCCCTCACGTTTATTAGGCGGGAGGATGCGAGCGCGCTGGAATGAACGCAAGATCGGCAGCTTCAAGTAGAGAATACAGGAAACACCAGCGACCTAAATAAACAAAGAGACGCTGTCAAGCTATTTATTAACTAAAGCTTTTTAAAGCTACTAGCCACACTGTGATTTAAAGAAGGTAAGGTGTAGCCAAGCTACTCCATTAATAAAGTAGTTGGCTAGGCTACAAGCTCCTGAGGGAAAGTAGCTAACTACAATGAAGCTACTTTAGTGGGCAGTTTTGTTCTCAAAGCCTAAATGAAATGAAAATAATAATTACAGATTCTCGAAACAAAGCATTCTTAAATTTAACCTTTTTTTTACAAATCATGAAATGTAGGAAATCGTATTTGCGTAATTTCATAATTGAGGGAAAACTGAGGACAAATGTGAAGACTGTGAGGGTGAGTGATGCATGCTGGGATATGTGCATGGGAGGAGTGGTGTGTTCAGTGTGTGTGTGTGTTTGGGGGTTGAATAGTAGCCTTTGCTAAGCTACAACAACAACAAACAAAGTAAGTTTACTCAAGAAGAGACAGAGTTTAAGTTCAGCTTCTGTTGTTTGTGTTTTTATACGACACAAGATGTTTCAGTTTGCTTCAGTCGTGAGGTCACATGACCCAAACTTGGTCATGTTGACTGTCTTACCTCCATCCATAACCGGATTAAACCAAACAAACAAACAAACGAGTGAAAACAGACGGATTTAAACAAAGTAATGTGGTCATGACTTCCTGTCCTTTATGTAGCTTCAGATTTAGCGACTCTTGTCCCTGTAAACGTTTCATATGAGCATAAAATATAAATCTGCCGTCATCTATAATCTAATCCCATGTGATGTTTGTGTGCGCTGATGCGGGAAACATAATAAGCATCTTTAAAGCAAAGCGGCGTTTGTCCCGGTGGCGTCCTGCTGCAGACTCAATCCCGGGCCCACGTGCTCCCGCGGCGCCGTAGCCTCGTATTAAAAACGCTATCAGACAATTGCTGGCGTATTCTTTGTTTTGTTTAGATTTTTTTTCTGAACCCGCAAATAAATGACTCCCCTCCGAACGCTATTACTCCTCTGGAAATGAAAACTCACTGGTGGCGAATGTCTCATATCAGGTAAAAAGTGGAGAGAATTAATTAACCTTTGTCATTTTAATTGCTTTAGTGACAGCTGTCCTTTGGTGCCTCAGCTCTCCTAATGCACATACTGTGGGCTTGTCAATTACTTTCCCACTGAATAGATTAAAACGCCACAGAGGATAGAGTCATTTCATTAGTCAGACTTAATGCCCCCCAGACATAAGCAGGTACCAACGTTTCACCCTAAACACGCCGGAGAAGGAACAATACTATTAAGCCCGTATGAATCGAATGAATTGTGGCGACATCAAATTAAGTTTACGCTCTATTTAATTCCATCCAGCTGCTTATATTACATCGGCTCTACCGCTTCTTCTTCCTGTGGTAAAAAAAAATTAAGAATATGCAGAGGCTTTTTAAATGAAAGCTCTTTGAGTCTGTGAATGCTAAACACGCAGGACGCTGGCGTGGCGGCTAATTGTCCTAATGGCTTTTACAGTCACAACATTGTCATATTTTACTACACGGCGCTCGGTTAACATTAAACTTCACTGCCGGTGACACATTTTTGCCATTTGCACATTCATATTCTAATGCAGCTCAGCTTGAAATTGCTTTCAGAAGTCTGTCAGCTTGGTATCTACGAGCGAAAACTGCTTTCAACGCCACATTTACAAGTCTGCACACTCCTGCCCGACATTATATAAGACAAGAGGCGTTTTATCAGCTTAGGCCTTTTCACAGACTGTAAGGATTTTCCCACTCTTGCTCTTGGTGTTTAGGGAATGCTCTTATCAACTTACAATGAGCGCAACTGCAGAATAAGCTTAAATTCCTGCAGTGCTGACGCCGCAAAATCCCCACATCACAGGGAATCACGGCGAGAGCCAGGGAGTTAAGAGCGACGCCACCTCTGTGTGATCCACGCGTGGAAATGATTGTCAATACATCAATTAGCCATTTTTCCATTTACCTCTACTGTGGGTTTCTATGGTAACGGACACAGATGAGCGGCTGGATGTTTTGCCTCTCTTACCTTAAGTTACAAGTCAATGTGGGCAGCAAAGCGACGCCTCGGTGTGTGAGAGAGTCGATCGCTGCCGGGTCTCGTTCACCTCCAAGGGAATGGAGGAGCAAAGAGAGACGGCGAGGGAGAGAGACGCTGTAGGAGCGCGAGGAGCTGCTGGAGAGTGTGGCTGCTCACACAAAGAACACACAACACAACACGACAAACAATCTGACTCTGACAAACTGACCCAGATTATGAAATTAGAGAGATTTAACCATGAACTCATCTAATTTAGAGGTCTTGCCTTCGATGCAGCAGAGCATTGGCGTGTGTGTGTGTGTGTGTGTGTGTGTGTGTGTGTGTGTGTGTGTGTTAACATGGTGAAGCCTCGTGGATGAGAGGTTAAACTGGGAGACGTTCACAGACAAGACAATACAAGAAGAAGAAGAAGAAGAAGAAGAGAGAGAGAGAGAAACCTGAATGGAGCAATTAGGTGTCAACTAATTCCCCAGTTGATTAATTAGCATTTTTTGGTACAGCCGATCAATATTGAGTCTGGAGAATCCGACAAATACACCAAAGAAACGACAGCAGAGCTTCACACTTTGTTCAGCCGCCTGAAACAAAACATGCAAATATTAGCAGTGAGACAGTAAATGATGAAGAAGAAGAGGAAGAAGGTTTGAGAATCTGAGAGCAGGAAACGTTTCGGTTATTTTACTGTTTTAATGACTTTTATGATTGACAGGTTAAAAGAATTGCCTTTGATTGAGTGATTTACTGATGCCTGCTCTTTCTTCATCACAGAGGCAGAAACAAACAAGCATCTTCTTCAGATTCACTCTAAAAAATGTAAATCAGAACTAAACAGGGAGAATTTAATCCACATTCTAATCCCCTGTAGTTTCGCCGTGTGAGGCTCATTTAAAAATGTGGAGTCTTCCACTCAGATTGAGGCCAAACTCCTCTTTCTCAACAAACCAGACACAACTGGAGATGGAGCAAAGGTGTGTTTGCTCTCCAGAATGACAGGAGATATAAGAGGATTACATGGATCATGAAAATGTCTCGCTCCAATCCTGCGATTTATCACATTTCTCATATCACAAATGCTCATCTCCATCTATAACAGGCTGCCACGGCACAAAGGCTGACGCTCTGCCGCATGAATAGCCCAGATTCAATTTCAGTTAATAAAAAAAAAGGAGTGTGTGTGCCTGTGTGTGTGCCTGTGTGTGTGCGTGTGCGTGTGTGTGAGAGAGAGATAGTGAACGTGTGGTGAGCGGGCACCGGTGCCAGACTCCTCCGATTAAGCAGCTGGTTAATTTGCTGGTCTTAGAGAAGCTGCAGCTAGTTTGAATTCCTATTTTCAGATCTGCACGCAGCTGTCGGTGAATATTTACACCATAGAGGTGAAGACTGACTGACGCACATCGGCACCTGTGCGGCGCTCCGGGGCGTAACTATGGAGGAGACCGTCTGCCTGTGGGTGGCGCTGTTCTCTCAGAGAGTTTGTAAAGAGTTGTGAAACGTGAGAGCAGAGAGAGAGAGAGAGACGCCATGGTGATTTGATCCCTCAGCTCGCAGCCTAACGAGATGATGCTGACTGCGTTGGGCTCTAATGCATCTCCAGCGTCGGCCCCACATATTGAGCCACGTAAGCAGCTGCTGAGGGGCCCCGTGATGGGCAGAGGCCCCCCTGGTCGTTCAGTCAATTAAAAACACATTTAACGCTGGTAGGAATTAAAACCCTGTTTACTGGGGAACATCAGCTTCTATGCAGCTCTGGCTCTGGACTCTAAACACTTTAACGGCCTGGATGCTCGTCTATACTTAACAATGACCTCACATGAGTAGGAGGCTTCAGCTGGAGCGGCTCCAAGGTCTGCGTCAGGGAATCAGATGCAGAACAGGAGCGACCTGACCCTGAATTCATGAAGCTGATTCAGTTTGTGTCGCTTCTAACAACCATCAAACCTGGCAGCATGTGGGACCTCATGTTGGATCTCTTCCTCCTCCAAAAACAGCAAACGCCTCCTGTGTTCAGTCACAGCTGAGGGTTTCCTGGGATGTTGGAGGCATCATGAGTATAGATCTTCTCCCTGCGTGGAGCCAGAAGGTCCCAGGGATCCCACCGTGCTGCTCCTGCTCCTTTCATGTCTGTGGGTTCCCTCTCAGTCCTCTCGCTCGTCCCCCGCCATCAGAACACGCATTAGTCTGCCCTTGACCGTGACACCGTGCTGCCGGCCTGCGGTCTGCGCCTCATGTTTGGCATCACGGCTGGACGCTGCGCCTC
>NW_027466864.1:6082500-6145000 GCF_046128005.1 Genypterus blacodes | reverse complement strand
CGGGACTACTTTGACCGCTTCATCCAGAGCCAAGACTCGTCTGTGGTGAACAAGTTCCAGCAGAAATACTGGAAAACCAAGCAGACGCTCATCAAGGTCACGGGGAAGAAGGAGGACGAGCACGTGGTGGCGTCAGACGCAGACCTGGATGCCAAGCTGGAGGTGAGGAGGAGCCGGCAGCTCTGCAGCATTCGCTCAATGACACTGGGACGAAGCTTCAGCAGCAGGTTCCTCTGCACCGCTCACAGGGACTGAAGCTGCTTATTGATTCACTCAATGTCCCGAGTTGCTTCAGGCTCAAACGTCTGACGTGAACCCGCCTCCCTACCCGCATCACCTGCAACTCCATTTCAGGAGAGGGGAATTTAATGCTGTGGAATCCATAAAATGCAAAAAGCTGTAGTAAAAAATGTGAACATCCAGGGTGTGAATGTGCGTCCACTGTCCTGTGTTCTCCTCTTCATCCTTAGAGATATTTAATCATTTAACTCACATTCTACATAGGCTTAATCCTCCAAACCTCTTTGTTTTCCCGTGGCTCTGCAGGTCTTCCACTCCATCCAGAGAACCTGCATGGAGCTGCTGAAGGTGATCGAGCAGTACCAGAGGAGGATCTGCCGTACGTTAGCTTCTGACTTCATTTACAAGGCGTATCTGTGTGTGAAATCACTTCAGGACTTCTCTGATTTATCTGATTCCAGTCTATCTAATGTGACCAGTTAGCTTTCTCTCATTTGATCCATATTACAAATAATGTTTTTTTTTTAAATGTGTTTACTTGTGTGTGTGTTCCAGTTCTTTCTCAGGAGGAGAACGAGCTGGGTCGTTTCCTGCGCTCCCAGGGGTCGCAGGATAAAACCCGGGCCGGTAAGATCATGCAGGCCACAGGGAAAGCTCTCTGCTTCTCCTCCCAGCAGAGGTAAACAACACACACTTACACACACACACACACACACACACTCATGCAAACACACACATGCACACACGCACACACGCACACAACGCTGCCGGTTTCTGTTGGTCAGATCAATGTCACATCCAGATGGTTTAGGGGGAGAAACCATTAATGTGTAGGCCTCCATGTCCTCTGCAGGACAGGTCAACAATTTGACCTTGTTATCTCTGCCAAGCCTGTAACCTCAAAAAAGCCCCAAACATTCAGGAAATTCATTTTTTGAGGCCTTGTTTGTTATTTACTTGTGTGAGTGAAGGGCCCTTCCTAAACTCAACTGATCCTGACCCACCTCCACCAACATATGAGATATGTGATACCAATCAAAAACACTTCCTGGAGACACTTTTGTAAGTGTCTCCAGGAAGTGAGATACAGATTTCAAACCAACGATCTGTTAATGGGGGCACAGGATGCTCTGGACCAAACTTCAGACCTCCATCTTAACAGTTAACACAAAATCTAACCCTTTATTTATGAGGAAGTTTCTAAATGCAGTTGTTGCTCTTCATCTCCCAGGTTGGCTCTGAGGAACCCGCTGTGCCGTCTGTACCAGGAGGTGGAGACGTTTAGATATCAGGCGATCTCGGACACGTGGCTGACGGTGAATCGAATGGAACAATCCAGGACGGAGTATCGTGGAGCGCTGCTGTGGATGAAGGATGTTTCCCAGGAGCTGGATCCCGACACACACAAACAGATGGAGAAGTTCCGAAAGGTTTGTCTGTCGTACAGTGAGACGCAGCTCCAGCCCATGGGATCAGGTTGAGAGCAAAGTGGTCTGTTAAACATCTCAGGTTCTCTGATGCCCTCAACCATCTTTAACCCTCAGCAGCTTGTTTTCTTTTTCTTCACCTCCTTTTTCTCAGTTAACTATTCTCTCGTTCATTTTCCTCTATTCTTGTGCTTTTTCTTCACCTGTTTTCATAATTTTCTGAATCTTTTTCTTCACCTCCTTTTTCTCAATTTTCTATTCTCGTTTTTTCTTCACCTCCTTTTTCTTATTTTTCTATTCTCTCGTTCATTTTCTTCACCTCCATTTTCTCGTTTCACCTCCTTTTTCTATTTTCTCTTTCTTTTTCTTCACCTCCGATTTCTTGTTTTTCTATTCTCTCATTCTTTTTCTTCACCTCCTTTTTTTCTTTTTTTTGATTTCTTATTCTCATTCTATTTCAAGAAAAAGGAGGTGAAGAAAAAGAACGAG
Source organism: Genypterus blacodes (assembly GCF_046128005.1). NCBI lineage: Eukaryota > Metazoa > Chordata > Actinopteri > Ophidiiformes > Ophidiidae > Genypterus > Genypterus blacodes. The sequence continues at coordinate 6,142,844 of NW_027466864.1, read as the reverse complement.
AGAATAGAAAAACAAGAGAAAGAAGATGAAGAAAAAGGACGTGAGATTAGGAAAATGAAAAAACGAGACAAAAGGTGAAGAAAAAGCAGAGAATAGGAAACGAGAAAAGAGACAAGACAATGCAGCGGGGAAAGAGAGATGCGATAAAAAGAACAATGTCGGCCTTTTTGCCCTTTTTTTCTCATTCTGCCTGTAGTCCTTTCTCTTGTCGTTTATTTTCTTGTTCTTTTATTTTGGAATAAGACATCAAGCAGCAAAACAGTTCTAACATCCTTCCACTAGAGGGTGCAAGAACGCAGCGCTGTCTTGTGTTCAGACTTGCACAGGCAGACTTCACTCCCCACAGTCATGTGTGTGTGTGTGTAAGTGTGTGTGATCTCTCTTTGTGGCAGGTTCAGGCCCAGGTGCGCTCTACAAAAACGGGTTTCGACAAACTGAAGTGTGACGTGTGTCAGAAGGTGGACATGCTGGGGGCGAGCCGCTGCAACCTCCTCTCTCACGTCTTAACCACATACCAGGTATCCCACACACCCCTGCTGTTTACACACACACACACACTCAATGGAGCCTGACCACATGTGGTTCAACCAGGAAGGAAGACAAGCACCAAGAGAACAAAGGAAAAACAGATATCCTGGTGATTTTACAACATGTCTGGATTTTTAGCTCATTTATGGATACAAAATATAGACTCAGTGTGTTTTCATTGATCGCTATCATACAGTAACTTCCAGGTGCCTTCTCAGCTTGTGCGTCAAAAAGGAAAAACAGAAGAAGAATAGACGTTTATGTCCTGACACAGAAACCGTCCTGGTCCGTATTTCTTTCTTCTAGACGACGCTCCTGCACTCCTGGGAGAAGACGTCCCACACTATGGCCGCCATCCATGAGAGCTTCAAGGGCAGCCAGCCTGGTGACCTCTCCGCCCTGAAGGTCAGAGTCAAATCACTGCTTCCAGGTTCTGGAACACGTCTGAGGCAGCATGTGGAGAAAGTGACCTGTGCTTCCTCCTGCAGAGTTTGCAAGACCCGACGGACAAGCTGGTGAGGAAGAAGAAGGGGAAGGGGAAGAAGACCAAAGGGGAGACGGAGGCAGAAGACGGGAAGCAAGCAGAGAACACAGACGAGCGGTGAGCATCATCGTACAGCGTGAACCAGGGACGGACCTGGGGGGGGGGGGGGGACATTAAGTCCAGGGGCCCACAGCTCAGAGGCCCCAGGAGCTCCTCAGCTAATGTGTGATGATGTTCAGACTTCCTGTTCTTCTCCAGACTAACTCTTATTTATGCAACTGTAATTATTCGACTTGATTTAGTTTGTAATTGATCACATCAGAAATCAATCCTTTGTCAAATGAAGTTGTTGTGATCCTTTGTCATCTTCAGTCTCGTCTCTCTGGAAAATGAAAACGGCACGGACGGAGCCACAGACGGTAAAAAGACCTAATAAATAATAAAAGAATAAAGGTGTTTAACTGTGTTTGTAAACTCACTCACTCATCTCTGGACATTTCAGGAAACTTGGATCTTCTGTCTGCTCATCCAGAGTGGGAGGGAGAGGAGAAGGACAGCATGGCCTTACTCAACCAGATCCTGGGCAGCATGTCGGTGGACGAGGGCGACTTCTCGCGGGAGTGGACGGAGGTGTTCGGCGACAACGAGGAGGGGACGAGCGAAGGAGGAGGAGGAGGAGGAGGAGGAGGAGCAGAGGCCCAGCAACAGGAAAACGCCTTCTTTTTACCGTCGCAGCTGCTGGACCAGAGCTTGAACAACCTGGACTCTTCCCTCTCAGGTCAGCCTGTGTGTGTGTGTGTGTGTGTGTATGAGAGAGTGAGAGAGTGAGGGGGGGTGGGAGGTAGGGGGAGAGGGAAAGACAGAGAGAGAGAGTGAAAAGAAAGGGAACAAGCAAGAAAGTAGGTGAATGTGTCCGAAAGGCCACTGATCAAAAAAGTTTTCATTTTTAAAAACTTTTCCTACTTTGAATACAACTTAACATGCTGTTGCAGAGTAAAATAACTAGAATAACAATAAATAACACAAAGTTAAAGCTTCCTGGTGTGAGACCCTCAGCTCGTCCTCCTTCAGATCGTCCACACAGATTTCCTCTCCTAACAGGAAGAATGCAAAAGCAAACGAAGTGATTCACTCTGATCGTAATTCAATCAAACCCTCTGATGACATAAATGTTATCCTGTTTTTCCATGAATGGGAGCGTGGAAGCGTGGAAGCGTCCGGCTCCTGAGCAGCATTTTCCCATCGCAGCCACAGATTTCCACCCAAGTGTTTTCTTTTCAAATGATTTGTCAGAGTCCCGTCTGTCAGAGTCATTTGATGGAAGCTGTTATAATACGGCCATTAGATTTGTTTAAGCTTCACTAATTGCCAGATATTTTCCGTTTCATCTGGGCGCCCCGGCTGCCAGCGCCTCATCTGGTTTCCTTGCGTCTCTAGGTTGTGTTTGGATTGAAGCATAAAGCCTGTGAGTGTGGTGAAGTGGCTGAAAGTGAGACGTTGGCATCTCCCTGGTAAAGATGCTGGTTTATACACCGCAAAGAAATACTCTGACCCGACGTAACGACCCCAGCCTGCATCTGCTTTAGGTTCTGTGCGAATGATCAGAAAGGAATGAGAGGAAATGGAAATGATCTGAGCTTCACAACAGATCAATCTGAGCCCAGGTGGGAAATGAGATCAGAGGCTGTGATCGAGTTTTGGAAGGAGACGTGCGAGCGGCCGGCGGGGCCAGGCGGTCGACCAAACTAAACTTCAGCCCCATCGATCCCTCCTTCTTAAAAACACTGGGAAAAAGTATTCAACCCCCGCCGGAGTTTCCCCCCTGATTTAATCGGCGTCACAGCCGGGATTCAAAGTGAAGGCACAAGTGGAGAAAACAGAGGAGCTGCCAGAAGAGTTCAGTCAAATGTTGGGACAGGCAAGGGTTCTCCTGGTTTGGTGTTTCGGTTTAAGAAAATGATTGAATGAGCGAAACAAAGTCAGTCTGCTGATAAAGACTTGCAGGGACAAAACTTTAGACGGCCTGCAAACACAAACACACACACACACACGTCACCTGTGTACATAAACATCTGGATTTATTGAGTAACTGACGCTCTAATACGTTTTGTGCTCAGTCGACTGTTGTTGTTAATAACCCGTCTCCTGCAGACTCTCTGGAACGAGTCGCTGCTCAGACTGAAGTGAAGCAGGTAGAGGTGGCAGTGAGCTCCATCTGAAACGCTGCTCACTCCGGAGCGGCCCGCTGCTGCTCTGGAGCGGCTCGCTGCTGCTCTGGAGCCACAGCCTCACAGTGGTTCGATGCAGATGAGAGTAAAATTCAGAACTTTCACTTTAAATTAGTTTTCACGTCATTTCCAATCCAATTTGCCAAACTTTCTGAAAGCATCTTTTGTGTCGACTCCCTGATGTTTAAACTCATTTTAATCCTTTCACAATTCAGCCCTCAACTCCAGAGGTGGAAACAGAGGAGGAGGAGGAGTGAATGAGCCGAGGCTGAGGCTGAGGCTGAGGCTGAGGCACCTTAATGTGCTCATATACAGACGAATCCAAATCCTTCACCAGGCTCCAGCTCTCCTCTCCTCTCAGGCTGTTGGCCCCAGAGGAAGAAACTGTTGATGTGTTGCTGAGTTTGCTGATTTTTGATTACAGATGTTTTTGGTACCGAATGGTGTTTTTGGATTCGCAAAAAGTCAAATAAATTCCCTTGAAAGGAGCGCAGAGCTGAACTTAAAACTTTGGCCTTCCTCCAATGAAGCCTCGGCGCTGTCAAATGTGATCTTTGCTGTGGTAAATGTTTGGATTGCGTCTCCGTCCATCCGGCGCTTTGGCACGTTTGCTGTCCCAGGTTGATTGATCTAAACGTGCATCTCGGTTTCAGATTGGGCCAGAAGCATTCCGCAGCCCGTCGCCCAGGCAACGGAGCAATCATCTGGAGCCAATCAGAACCTCTGCAGGCCGGCAGCTAAAGGTAGGCCCGGGCCAAATGAGTTAAGCATATGAAGAGAATAGGATCTCATTAAAGCTCAAACCTGTGTTTATGAGGCTTTGTGGGGTCTTTCCATGAGTTCAACCAGACGGAGGATTTTATATTTGACTGTGGTCTTGGTAAACGTGTCTCAATGCCATTTTACTCTTAACTCATTTTACAGCAGGGGCCCCCAAAGACCTCTCCACGTGGTTCAACCTGTTTGCCGACCTGGACCCCCTGTCCAATCCCGACGCAGTGGGCAGAACCGGCAGAGAGCACGAACTTCACAACGCCTAGTTTGGCCCGCTTACAAAAAAAAAGCCACCAACGACTCTCAGCTGTTCTCCTCCTCTGGGTCCTGAGAGAAAGGAGACACGTTTCATTTCAGCATCTTTACCTCAGAGCGAGTCGGGAACAATAGGTCCTCTTCTCCAGACGCCCCCGGGAATCTGACGGTTTCCTGCTTTCGTCCCATTGCTGCTGATTGCAAACAGGCAGAACAACTGAGGAATGAAAGAGTGGAGAGGACACAAACCCAATCAAGGTCACATGTTAGAGAGAAATATGAGTCAAATCCCTGCCCACTCATGGCTGCAGCTCTTCTATACAAGCACTAGGAAATGATTCTGCTTCATGGCCTTTGATCAAGCTGCTATCAGGGAGACGTAGAACAACGTTTTACATGGCATCATTGTTCCACTTCTGTGCTTTTGTTCATCTAGAAATGAGGACAAAAACAACTCTCTGTTAGGAACTCAAACAGAAACCACGCCCATGTGCAGTAGGGTTAAGTTATTGATTTACTTTGCATATGTACGTTTATGCAAAGGTTTAAGCCCCTCCCCCTGTGTGACCTGTAAACACATCTCCCCTTTATCACTGCATGGTGCATGTTGTGTGTTTGTTATCCAGTTACAGTGTGCTTGTAGCCACAATTTACTTTGTGTGTGTGTGTGTATATTGTTTTGTATGATTTAAACTGTCAGTGTGTTTCTGGAGCTTGTTTTAAACTGCGATGCTGCATAGTGATGCTAAATGCTAAAAGCCTTAATGACAAGTCCAAATATAGAGCTTCATCATGATGTTTTGATTGATTCTAGATGTATGATGTGATTGGATTGTAGCTTTGTTATTTTGATGTTAAAGCCATACAAAGCCATTGTAAAAGGTTTGCAGACCTTTTACAACGTCAGATATACGAATGGTTAGTTAAATATTTATATACAGTATATATATATATATATATATATATATATATATATATATTAAAAATGATGATTCACCTCTTCATCACATTGAATCAGATGTTATTGTGCTTATTAACCACAATCATGTTTAGTGAGAACATTCTACAAACGCGTGAACAAATTAAAGGAACAAAGTTTCAAACTGTGTTTCCCATCTGTGTGTGTCGACCGATAAGCCAAAGGAAAGCAACCACCAGACAAATGACTTCAGTTTCAATCAAATCTTTACTTACTTTAATGTTGTGCAAATGAAATGCAACCAGCTTGAGTTGCTGTAGTAAGTGTCCTTCATCTCCTCTCCTCTCCTCTGCTCTTCTCCTTTAACGTGCTGTAACTTTCTGTTCTGGATTTTGAATTCTGCTCATCAGATCTCCATTCTTCTTCCCTTAAAAAACTAAAAATAGGAGGAAAATGTTTTCAAAACCACATATCAAAGTTTTAATCAATTTACCCTCATTGGTTGCACTAATTTTTGATTTTATTTAAAGTCAATAATCTTTCTTGTTTATCTTATTGTATCCAATGTTCTCTTTCTTTCATATTATTATTATATATCCTACTATACTGGGTGAGAGCTTGTGTGTACGTTTGTGCTCAATTCATTTACGTAAAATTAGTAATTTTACCTTTTATTATCATTATGAAATCCCATTCTCGGCCCACAGGTTTGCTGAGGAAAGACACAGAGAGCTTAAACGGGTTTGGACCCAAACACAACATGTTTTAACCCCTGCAGCTCTATTATGTCTCTATAAATCCCTACACATTCTATAAAGCCTGACAGAAGCTAGAACCTCAACAACAACTCTCAGATGTTCCACTCCTTTCCTTCTAGAAGCTCCAGGAGAGAATCAACCTTAGAATGATTTAAACAGAAATTAGAAACATGTCTCTTAAATGGGGCTTTTACTCAGTTCGCTTTGCTGGTATCATTGTTAATATTTTATTGTGTTATAAAACGGTTTTGTTTGTTTGTCTATCACTTATTGTCATGTTTTTTGTGTTAAAGCACATTGAGCTGCATGAAATCTGTCATACAACTAAAGTTATTAATAATGTTATTATTAATCTGACGGCGCCTTCAGTCAAACAGATTCTTGACCTCGAACCTTTCAGGTCCAAGTCACTGTGGTTCTGTGTCAACCAGAGGAAACTGTTTGTTACATGTCTCACACTAACTGAGGAGAAAGTAAACCTACTGACCGTCATGGCGTCCTTCTTCTCCCCGCTCCTTCGTGTCCCCGCCGCCCGGTTCCCCCGAACAGAGCAGCAGCTCCCCGGTGTGTTGTTGTGGTCATTGACCCAGTAAAAGAAGCTCGACCAGGCAGGAGTGCCGCCATTCACGTTTGAAACTGTTTGGAGCTTGTCGCTACGGAATACACACGGAAGTTGCACCTGTATAAGGTCCCGTCAGGAACAGCGTCCGTGCCTGTGGTTCCTACCTGCTCACCGCAGCTCGACTCAGCCGTCACGTCTACACGGGCTGCTGGATCAGTCGCCGCAAATCACTGAACGATCAGTTCGAGCGATTTAGATAATGTAATGTAACTACAATTCCACTTGGAGCCATTTGAGGCACCTTTCAAACCTTGCAAACACACTTCAGCTGCCTTTATTTGTAACTAAACGAGGTCTTCACGGGTTCACCTCGACCCGGACCAGACCCGAAATCCAAACCAGGTCAAGTTCTAATTAGACGTCTCAGGTCCTCTTGATGGTTATAGATCGGTTCCCATTCTCCCCTCAGTCGATTTCGGGCAGGTTTCTTTTTGTTAAATTAATTGATCCATGCTGTGTTCAGGTTTTCCAGGTCAGGTCCAGAATTTAGAATCCATGAAGAACCAACATAAATACCTTTTGTCTTTGTGAATATGTGTGTGAATAAGTGTGTGTGTGTGGCTTTGGAAATACAGCAAGACAACGCAAACTGAGATTTTTTGTTTTCTTTATTGAAAAACACACAAAGTTCTACATAAAAATGTGTAATAACACAGGAGAACTGAATCATTAGTGCCAAACATGGCAACCAACCGCTTTAACTGCACAGCACAATGCGCATGTGAATAAAAATCAGGATTAGTACAATTTAAACTCATGGAGCTGCAAGCAAAATAGTATTTCAACTGAATGTGTGTGGAATGTGTTGCATACTGTCCTGTGTTGTGTCTGTGTGGCTCTGGAATGAGACGGAGACTTCCAGTGTTCCATTCAAACACGCCGCCTTCAACTCAAACAGCTTGTGTGTCTTTAACTGAGGCGACGCAGGACATCTGGACACAACCGTTTGGACGACTTTATCCAAACTTTGACAAAAAAAAATAAAGAGTTAGTGTCGCTTTCTCTAACAAAAATCAATTGCACTCTAAAATTGATTGTTTTTACCTCATAAATTAGCCTAAAATACAAAGTGATTATCATCTCACTTCAGAGTAATAAGTGCTTAGCCTCGGTCTGCAACAGCAGCCTGCTGTTTCTAAACACAACAAACGGGTTCTGGCCCAGACGCGGCGCCTCTTCTTCAGGCCCAAATACACATTGGGCTTCTCAGCATTTCGCAACTTCCTTTGGTAAATATTTTGGAAGGCCTACGTAGTAATTGTCTGTGTCTTAGTTTAGGAAAGGGTGGAGCTTTAGTTCTGTTATCAGTACTCTGGAATGTGTCGTAGCACCTGAACAGGGTCATGATCCGTCACATCTCCCTGTGAAGGACTGTGGGGGGGAGGGGGGGCAACGTAGTCCAAGCAAGTAGAGTCCACATGACCTGAGGTATTGTTGCGGGTGGAGTGGGGCGATTGAACGAGGCGACGGGGGCATCGTGTGCTTTGCGACAGGTTTTTTTGGTCACTGAATACAATTACTGATAGTTGCATTTAATATTGAGCTTTTCCATGCTTTAATGGCGATCTGTGTGTGTGTGTGTGTGTGTGTAGCTGGTTTCATATAGCCCGTGTGCTGTGAGTACATTAACAGTAGGCCGCGACCTACATCACTCTGTACCGGGTCTTAACAAGTGCAAACATTGTGGTTACCGTGGTGCGATGTGTTCCGACTGTAAGACATCCCAGTGTTTACATTAAAAACAGCTTATATGTACTTTAGATGTTAGCTGGCTGGACAATGAGCAGCTAATAAGCCGGTTAGATAAGAGGAATATGATGCCTTTCTCTCGATTCTCCTGAAATGTTTGTATTTTCTTTTTTGAAGCTGCTGGCTACAGAACACACAACGTCAAGCAGTCATTTCTATCTTTTGCGAAAACAAAGCAAAGCTATTTTTGTTATGGGTGTCGTCACGATGCAGAGGAGAAGTTTAGGTTAGTGATGGTTGAACGGAGGCCGTGCCCAAGGTCGGAATACTCCAGTCACACAACAGCGAGCAAACAAAAACGTTTCTTTGACAGATGAAAGCTCATGACAGCAGGCGAACAATGGCAGCAGGACTCTGGTACCTGGTCCACCCGTGTGTTTGTCACTACTGGACCTTGGGCACTCCCTGCTGGCTAACGTTAGGATTAATGGAGGAGTGCAACTTTTTTTTTTTACTTTTTCTTCTCTTTTTAAAACCACACCACCTGACTAGTCGGTGCACTGAAGCTGCAGGTGGTTTGGCGGTGGATTCCTGAGGACTAGCTGGTGAGGAGTACTTGTGTCGAGCTTTCCGTCCCCACGTCCGTGTCGGGGCTCTGGCTGTCTGTGCGTGTGCCTGTGCTCGTGTCGCCGCTCCAGTCGACAGAGGCCGGAAAGGCGGGTAGTGGCGCGGCGGGTGCGGTCGGGGTCGCCTGGGGCCCCGGGGCCGCAGCGGTGGCGGAGGTGCAGGACAAGGGGGAGACGGGCGAGAAGAGGGAGGAGCAGAGGAGCTTGACGGGGCAGAAGGCCGAACCCCTGGGGATGAAGTTCACCTTGTTCTTGTCGGGGCAGGAGAAGAGAGGGAAGCCTTTTGATTTGCGAGACCTGGAAGGAAGTGGAGAAGAGATCGGGCCGGTTATTTATAATCTGATTAGACGATAAGGAAAATCAAGGAAATCGTGGAAAATTGATTAATTATTTTAATGATGTCATGCAGGCATTAAGGTGAGCAGAGCGTGAAATGAAAGGAAACACTTACACCATCTCCTCGAACACCTTGACCCTCTCGCAGCCCTCTGGTGGCTCCCGTTTGAACATGTAGCTGTTGTTGGGTTTGGGGGAGGTGGCAAACTTGGGCAGAGGAGAACTGCATACGCCGTCTGTACACGGAGGACAGGACAGAACGTTAAGCACATTACACATAATAATGAACAGATAAAGATCCCCAGCCTGTATGTTGTTACAATTCACTCACAATCCTAGTAATTCTGTCTGTGTACTGGTGTTTAATGTACTTCTGCCTAAATGTCCTCACAGCTGATAATGTAGTAGAGTAGAGCTTATTGTGTGTGTGTGTGTGTGTGTGTGTGTGTGTGTGTGTGTGTGTGTGTGTGTGTGTGTGTGTGTGTGTGTGTGTGTGTGTGTGTGTGTGTGTGTGTGTACCTTTGTCGATGTCCTCGGCAGAGCAGGGGCTTCCGTCGGGGGACTGGAGGTGATCGGGGCTGCAGGGGCGAGGTGACAGGCTAGAGTCGCCACTGGAGGGAGCCTGGGTGTCCGTGTCGCGCGTGTCCCCACTGTTGCTATAGCGATGGGGGGGAAAGGGTGCACGCCGGCCATCCAGTACGTCCATGGCCTGCGAGGTCAGAGGAGACGGTGAGGATCCTAAACTGGCTCGTATCTCAAAAGATCAAGCTTTCACTCCCCATCCCAGCTGATGGGTCCCGGTTCAACACACTCGAGTGATGTTTTCCTAGATTAAGGGCAATGTTGAAACATATCCCAAATGTAAGAGTGACTGGAGGTTCAAAAGGCCTCTGCTGTGTGTGTCTGCATGTTTAAAGGGCAGACGGAGCAGCAGATGGCCGTACGCTGATACTGGATGTTCAGTGTGACCTGCAGCGTTCTGAGCCCAGCTGATTGAAATGGAAGAGCAGAAAACAGGCGAGCTGTAAATCTGTGCAAATGTGTGCCTTTCTAAGCGTGTTTCAGCCGGGAGTGTGTGTGCGTGTGCGTGCGTTTTTCTGAGGGAGCAACTTTACAGACCTGCCAAGTTCTACTATCCCACATCAGATAAGATTTACAGTTCTCCTCGCCTCTCTGCCATTTAATTCAGCGTCTCCTAACTGACTGACTGCACATGACTTCACAAGTGTGTGTGTGGGGGTGTGTGTATTCGTTATAGTGATTTTTAAGGGCCCAAGCAGTTATTTTTAACCATTTCCTTTCCATTAATATATTCACTCAAAGTAAGGATTTATAATAATAATACATTTTATTTGTAGAGCACTTTTCATAGTTAAAAACAATCTCAAAGTGATATCAGATTTTTATGTAGATCTGTGTGTTGCTCTGCCGGTAAACAAAGAGTTAATGACTCCCAAAGCATTATAGTAAATGCTCAAATAAAAAGCTCAATCAATAACCCAAATTCAGATCAGGGATTAATTCCATTAGTATGACATCATGAAGATGAGTGAAGTATTGAGATATTGAGAGCGAGCAGCCGTCTGAACTCCAGCTTCCTGCTGAGGCTTCACAGTGCCGACATTCCAGCGGCTCATGGGACAGAATTGATTATTTATTTACAAGGATTTTAATGTGAACACAAGCAGGGGCTGCTGGGTTCACAGCCACAAAATAAAATCCAAACTACACAACAACACTCCTGTTAGTCAAGCTTGATGTCCTTTTGTATTATAGTTACTTTTATTTGGATGTTTTAACTCTTCCTGCATTACGTCATATTTAATTAAAGGAGTGTTTTATTAATCCAAATATTTGTGTTATCTTTCTTTGCCATTACTTTTATCTATGTTTATAAAAACTCATATTCTGACACACACACACACACACACACACACACACACACACACACACACACACACACACACACACACACACACACACACACACACACACACACACACACACACACACACACACACACACACACACACACACACACACACACCTGTATCCCCTGCTCCCAGTTCTCTCGGATGAAGACATTCTCCAGCTCGTGGTTGATGCCCTCCACACTGCTGGGCACTCTGGATATGAAAGATTTTGGCACCGAGATTGTCGACAAGGCTGATGAAGTTCCCTTATACTAGAGAGAGAGAGACACAAACAAAGGATTAACAACAAAACACCCAGTACAACAACCCAGTATCCAATTATTAATTATCTAATTACCTTACAGACAGAAACACACCCACACACCCACAGAGCAATCACAACCTGCATACTTCTGCTTTGATGCCAAGATGGAGTCAAATGCTGCCGAGCCAGTAAGAGGCTGGAGCCGATTCAAATGTGTTCATGGCGTGAGATTAAATGTCATAAGGATCTACCACAGGCCCATAATGACATTTGCACATAATTGTTTATGTTTATGTTCACTTTCCCACAGCGGTTGATGTGCACCGTTTCTGGGCACCTGTTAATGAAGGAAGCACAAATAGGAGGAGGGCGAGGAGAGGAAACGTGTCTGGACATGTCCTGCTCTCTCTCTCTGCCTGACACAGCTGGTCAGAATGAGGACACATTAACCAGACATGCCTAGGCAAAGGCAGTGCAACATAAAGCAACAGTATGGATTGATCAAATATTATTATGAAAAAAACATGCTTTAAGTATGTAGAGGTGACATGGCTTCACCTGCTGACAGTAGCAGAGTGCTGTAGGCGCCTTACAATCATTGGAATAATAAGAGTGAATACACACAGAGCCACCCTGATAACGCTACACAACTTAAACCTCCACCAAGCAGCTCTATTTACTTGCGTTTGTCAGCAGGATGTCACAAAACGCCAGAGATTTTTGGCTGATAACTTTTGAACAGTAAGTTCTAGAATCCAAAATTGGTTAAATCTGCATGCATGCCTACATATGGGACTATAACAGTCGACTAGCTTGGCAGAGGTATGCGCTCTGAATCCCTCGCAGTTCACACGGTGATGTAGAATGCGACCGTGTTCATATTCAGGTCCCTTATCTTTAGCAGCTGTGATGTTCTGTTTTTTATATGCGTGTGTGTGTGTGTGTGCGCGCAGGGAGCCGGGCTGCTAGGTGACGTTATCATTTAGCTTCTGTCAGGGTCAGAGCTGGCATCACCCGAGCTCAAGTTAATGTTTTCACCTGAAAGCAGCAAGTCATGGACTGGTGTTGGCGAGGTCTGGGTGTGGACATGAATAACTCACCTGGGACTGGCATGCAGCACTGTGCTGTGCTTGTTGTGGCAGCTGCAGTGAGCTCTGCTCCCTGTCTTTGCTCTGCCGGCTGACCTGTTTGCTTCGCTGCAACTGCTGCCTCAGTTTAGCAATCTGCTGGAAGAAAAACCAGCAAATCACACCTCAGCAAGTGACGCCCGGACATTCAGAGCCGGAGTAATGTGGCAATATTTCTGTCAATGCAGGCACATTAAAACTTCTATAACTCATATTCTGACTGGGTAGATATACTTTATTGATCCCAGGAGGGAGATTGTCAGCGTCGGTTACTAAAGCGATAAAGTGATCGTATTCCCCAGCATCTGAATCTGGAGTCGTGTAAAGATAAGAAGATAAATGAATGAAGCCGGGACGGAGCAGCACTTTGCTTCCGTGTGTGAACGACTACACCACAAACACAAGAGTGACAATACGAGGATTAATTCCATCAAAATAAATCAAAGAGACCTGAGAAATGCAAACTGCATTACAAAACACACGGCCAGACTTCTGTGAACACATTTACCAAATAAAAATCTGTATTTGCAGCAGTTATCTTATATTTCACCTGACTGCACCTCATTTTCTTTTCTTTTCTATTTATTACACGACTACAGGCTGCATGTTGCACCAATCACACACATTTCCACCTGACCTGCCTTATACATTCTTAGCAGCTAGATGGGAGTCAAGCATGTCTGACTGAAGATTAATATCTTAATCAATGGGTGTTTCTGCATGTGGCCTTTGTAAAGCCTAACAGACACAGTTGTACTATGCAGACAAAGGTGTGGTCTTAGATGCTGATCTTCTAATCCAGGCAACACAGTCAACAAAGAGACGGGCTCTTTACATACGACGTCCTCCCACACATGTAAGCCGCAGAGGTTAGAGAGCCCGGGAGCAGAGATCGCTTACATGCGCTCAGACTGGAGTGACCGCCGGCAGTTGATAATGACAAGTCCGGGCCAATCCCTGTGTAACCTCAGAGGAAGAAAAGATGTTTTCCTGGCTGTGGCTCTTTGCTATTGATCGCACAGGCTGAGGCTGTGGGATCGTCTGCAGAGGCTCAACACTAACATTTTCTGGTGTACCGAGGAATACTCTGTGGCTACACTCGCACTTAAATGTCCTTCCTGAGATCTCGCCCTTAAGGTCTGACCACACGTGTGTCACACAACCTGGGAAATGGTTGTTACTATAAACAGGATGTGTCTCTGCATGTCTCCCCCTGTGTCATTACAAGCACGCCGTGTAAGATTCTGATCACAAAGCCAGCCTGAATATTTCTGTATCTGGCTTAAACAACAAAAACTGGAAGTGGGCAGATTTTTGCACGATGAGATGAATGAGTCACAATGCGATGACACAATAAATCGATTAAATTGGACTGAAACTGCTGTTGTGCGTTAGAAGAGTCATATACGTTGATCAGATACTAGAATGATCTTGAAGTGCATCCATAGCCTGCTGCCAATTAAGGCACACTGTGACCTTGACCCACCTTAACTGTGACCTTGAGATTACAGCATTTATGTCCTTAAAATAGGTCTTTCTCTACGACTAAAGCTGATGACTGCAAAGGGAATTTGTGTTGCCGAGCAGGATGTAAAAATGCTCTTTGGGGCTGCCGCTGCTTCAGGGTTGCATGCCTGAAATGTTTCCAGGGTGGAACGCGGATCCAGGAAGGTGAAATGAATAAGAAGCACCGGCGCTCATCAGGGCCCATTTACAGTGGCAGGGAACAAGGAACCCAAACTCCAAAGTACAGCAGAGGAGCTCAGCAGCCACCAGGTGACAACATGGAAGTGAATGTGCAGTCTGGAGAGTCTGAGGTAAAAGGTAGAAGACTGAGATTAACAATACCACCTTTTATGGAACTACTTCATGCTGGGACTCTTGTTTATTGATTGCTTTGCCGGAGCATCCACACGGCTTTTAAGGGAGTAGGGACGAGCAGTATCCCAACTCAACTTCCTCCCGGCTAACTAAGGAGGGAACCAGATGGCTGCTTGACAAAAAGCTCCTAGACCGTCTCTCAGAAACATATTGAGATGCAATGTTGTAGCTGAATGGGAAACAGACGGGGAGAAGGAGCTTAAATTTAGACTGTGGTCTGGAGAGCTGGAGACCTAATAGCTCCATTGTGGTTGGCTGGTTGGCCACTGAGCCAGGCAGATGGACGGGAGTGGAAACCAATCTTAAGAAGCATAATATTTAGGCTGACCTCAGATCCTAAGAAATAAAACACATTTGGAGTAAATGGAACGGACCTCAAGAACACAAACACACGCTCCGATAACGGGGCTGTGTGTTTTGTAGTAGCACCGCGAGTATCAACATAATACACACACTCTACAAGTATATACACAGAGGGGAGGGGGGAGGAGGGGGTTAATCCACTCAGCGGTGTGCCGGCCGCGGTTGTAACTTTGGCGGCTGAAGACAGAATGGGTGAAAGTACCTCTTTGAGGTGGTCTGCACTTCCCCAAGAGGCCGACCGCTGGTGAGGACTTCCCTGCTCTGCTCCCTCGTCGATCCAGAGACCTGGAGTCTGCAACACAGAAACACACACACACACACACACACGGAAACATAAAGGCGTGTGTTGTAGAAGAGGAAAACAACACACAATGTGGGTCACACACTGCAGTATGGAGTTTTCAGTCTGGGATAAGCTTTCATTGTGTAGCTGCAAAGGTAAACACACCGCCTCCCCATCCATCTTAAAGCCCAACATGAACTCATCAGCTGTGCTCTGCTTCTGCTCCAGCATAGACGAGTAAGTACAAAACATGAAATCACAAAGTCACAAGTGTGTTAAGTGTCAAAAAAACTGTTTCTTCTAATGTTGCCGACTCTCAGACTCAGACAGCAAAATGATTGTGATGTCATTGAACTGACAAAGTGATGTCAATCTGACAAAGTGATATCATCCATGCAATGATGTCATCTAAACTAACATTACAGCAATGATGTCACATTGACACATCATTCAGAAACCCAGTTCATCTCTGGCTCGACATGAAGAACCAAAGTACCTGAACTGTTAAAGAGTTTTAACTTGAACATGTTTCTTTCTTCTCAGGTCCCGGCCCCTGGCATTGCTTCTGATGCGCCAGGGTTAGACAACGTTTCCACTACTCTTTCCCACGAGCCTCAGGGAGCCTTTACAGTTTTGGCCGTCTCGCATATGACCAAAGACGGTCGGTCTCGATTGGGCAATCCTTCGCCTCCTTGTTCTTTGATGTCGGAGGCTAGAACACTCCAATGTTCTCTCGTTTTGTAGTAATGACTGTCGTGTGTTCTAAAGCAAAGCTGAGAAATCTGGTATTGATGAGATGAAGAAAACAAGTCATTGGATCCAACCCTGGGGAAACGGGGCTGCGTTCAACAGGAAAAACTGACGCCACAGCACTTTGATCGTTTCCATTAGAGAAGGCAGGACACAAAAATAACTTCTGCCGCTGTGCCTCGTCTACAGGTGAGGCCAGTTCCCAAAATCCACCGCCATTATCATCCCCGAGCATATTTTGAAAGCACACACACACCCACACACCCACACACCCACGTAAGTACATATGTGATATACAAAGCAGTCTCATCCATAGAGCATAGAGGCGGCTCTGTCTTAGTGAAAATGCCTTTTGGACCTCCGCTGCATAACGGTTAAGTTATGTAAATATATGCAAAAACTAGAGTGAGGATGTTTCATAGGCTGGACTGAGACCACATACGCATTCGCCCCTGATTATGCACATCAACACCGTCTCTGCCGCTCAAACGTCTCAGCTCAGCCGTACCAAACCTCTTAAATGTCAACGTCTTCTCACCGCCTCGTATGTGACCCCTACACACAGAAAAAGCACTATGGCTTGTGCGGACTGGCGCACACAAGCCGGATCCTATGATATGGAATATCAGACGGAATAATGAGGAGCAGCAGTGAGGCCGTTTGCACTCGCTCGCTCTCTCTCTCTCTCTCTCGCTCGCTGGCGCTGGTTTCCCCCCCGAAAAGGACAGCCGTTGAAATGGGCGCTTGTGCTCTCATAAAGGGACTACTGTGCCTGGCCATGCTGGACGGCAGATGTGTAGCTAGCCTGTAGCATTAACATTTTGCGCATGGCCCGTGGAATGACTTGTGGCGTTTGATGCCTCTGCCAAACGTTGGGGGGACTTAATGCTGCGGCCTAATCCATTCATACAGAACGCAGATTGTTGCAGAGGGGGCAGCAAACGGGTTTTACGGAACTGTGGACGCAGCCGGCGAGGACACAATAAGCTCTTGCACGTGTTCCGTGACGCTACGTGCCGTGCTATCTGCTACACGCATGATGAAGTGACACACGTGTGTTTTACTAGTTAAGGAAAAGGACAACAAATCTTACAGAATCGTGTTTAGTGGTTGAGAAATCTTAAATGTGCTCACTTTAAAAAACAATTAAGCAGGTTTCAGTAAATAAATAAAAGGGTTTTCATAAAGCTCTGTGAAAACATAAACAATTAAGCTTTTTAAAACTCTAACAAACTCATAAATGATGATCTATAAATCCACAAACTAAGTGGCACTTCGAAATGAATACAAATGGAGCTCACAGAGGAAGAATCGTTCGTCATTTACGCTGCATTCATCTTCAAATTCTCCATTATTCTTCTGAAGCAGGCACACTAAAGACCGCCTGAATCACCAGCTCAGGTCCTTCCTCTCTTCTCCCAAAAGTTGCTTGTAAACACAAACCCCTGCATGAAGCATAGCAGAAAGCTACTAAACCTGATGAATCGTTGCAGCTCGGTTGTTTGCTTCCATCTCCGTCACCTCCAACACAACCGACCGGTTCCAATCTTAACGTCTGAGCCTGTCCTTATGGTTCAAGAAGCGACTATGAGCTGAAGCTAAATCCAGCAGGACTGAAGTGAGACTGTGGCCTGCAGCGGTTGACCTCGTTGTGTGGGTTACAGGGACACTTCCAAAGCATTATTTGCCTTTTGGGTTTCAGTTTCCTCTTCAAATTCATACATGCGAGTCACTTCCTCAGGGCTTTTGATTTATGTACCAAGAATGCTGACGACATGGCATGAGGCATCCCAGTGTGTGACTGTGCCAGCGTGTCAGCGGTCCACATGTCAGGGTCCAGGTCACGGTTAACAAATAATGGACCGGTCTCTACACAACACGACTCCCGATTTCAAACCACATATCCAGCATTCTTTGAAAATAGAAGGCCGTTAAAAAATACCCCGAGCTATCCGTCCTTATTGACTCTTCTTCTCCCCCCAAAGTCATTTCACGTCGGTTAGAAGAACACCCACCTTTGTTTACCGCAGAGGCCCTTTTATCATAGCTAGCGGGTGAACTTCCGGCCTGGCTTGTGTGTGCTTTGTAGAGTTGTCTGCCAGGTGTCGAGGCTGATAATGTTGGGCTGAGATAAAGCCGTGTTACCGCGGCCTGCAGCTCGCTTCCCATTACGATCCCCCACCCAAGGGCTAACAAGCAGGCGGCATTCTCAAGAATCCAGCTCGGTTCCAGAGCAGGAAGTAATGACCGGGCTTCGATACGTCTGCCGAGGAATCTGTGCCGCTCTGTTTAGATTGCGTGCAGAGACATGTGAACAGAATGCCGCTGCTATCATCTGGCTTGGTTTAGAGATGAGGGAAAACAAGTATTCAGATGTAGCGCGATGGCTTTGTGTGTCTGTTATCTGGCCACCTTGTGAAACTCACTGAGCATTCCAGAAAAAAAGGATAAATATGACAGAGCTCTTCCAATGCCCGTACTCCAGCCTGTGCCCGCATAAAGCTACAATAAATAATGTACAAATCTGTTCACATTACGCTCATATGGAGCTAATAAGAGTGGGCTGTTATCTAATCACCAGCGATAGCAGATACCGTGTAATACGGCGCTAAAGTAGGATTAAGTGAGTTAGTGTGTGTGTGTGTGCGTGCGTTTGTGTGTGTGTCCCTCTGGCAGTGTGCGTGTCTGTCTAATCTTCATAAAGACATTCTCTGTGTTCTCTAACCACAGGGCCCAGGGCACACAGACCTATCCCGGAACACTGATTAGCATATGTATGGACCCTCTGCTCCTCCACTCCCACACAAAAGGCAGGCGGGCCATGCAGCCATGAGGGCCAGGTGGTAAGCAGTGGGATTTCATCTGGCCTCCGCCGCAGCCTGGGGGACAGGTGCAACCGGCTTCACCTCCATGCCGAGCTACATTACAGCTCAAAGGGGGGGGGGCGTCTTCAACTCGCACACCCTGCCACAAAAGGGGCCAGGAACCTTTTGTCCGCTGCATTCTGCCGTTGTTGGGTTATAAAAAGAGCTGGACCCTGGCAATGCTTGTTAACAGGAAGTGGTCTCAGACTATCCTTGGGGGAGTTTGTGCGTTTGTTTCGTTCGAGGGTTTGTCAAGTGCGTCACTCTCCTACAGTATCACAGCGCTGCCAAATGTTTTCCATTTCAATTTTCCACTGCTTCGCCAAACAGCGTTCTTAACTGGTTTTCAGATGTTTGTCAGTGTTCAATCTGAATCTTGTTGTTGATAATATCTGGACAATATTCTTCTTATTACTTTCACGGGGGAAGTTCAGTATCGATACGACTTTCATGAACTCCTGGGGAGATTCCAGAGGTAACAAATAGTGCAGGACAGGGTGTCAAACCGCCACACTGACATCACACACATCTCTGCAACACATGAAGCCAGCAGGTGTGCGAGTGTGTGTGTGTGTGTGAGAGAGTGTATACGTCCTCAGGCATGATTGTGCAACTGCATTTTTTCTTCAAGAACTGCTAATTGTTGAATTTGATTCCCCATACTTTTCCAATCTTTGAAGGAGGCCGCAGCAGTGGTGTAATTAGCCGTGTTTACCCTGCTGCACACGGCCCGCTCTCCGCTTCCTACAGCCTAGACAAAGACAGGCCAGGGGACTGAAGGGTTAAAGGGATGAAGCCCATGTAAATGAGGCTTGGCGGTCTTCATTCAGACACATGAAAGGCTCGTGTTAGAAAAGAGAGAGCAGCCCCGGTCAATGGCCTTGTCATGAATATACATATTCAATATTCTTTCATAACACAATCCCACCCCAACTCCCAAAAATATCAAGTCCTTTGAGGGAAAAACACACATCCAGCAGTCGGTCACATGACACAGCGAGTGGGTGAAGATGTGTGGGCTCCTCTCCAGGAACACTGCGCTCATGCTCAGAGTAAATCCATACACCGGCCGTATGAAGTGTTAGAATGGATTAAAGTGCGGTCTGCGGAGGAATTCTAGACTATTTACAATCAAATGCATTAAGCCCCGGTTGTAATTGGCCACAGCGGGTACATTTGTGTACTTCAGCAGCATCCCCAGCATCCTCAGCAGAGACCAGACTAGAAATGATATTTTCCTGAGTTGGCCCTTTGTTCTGTAGAGCAGAGGACATATTACTAAGCTGCAGTCACACCAGTTCTGCCTGTATTCTTCTTCTATGTGTCAGGAGAAGAAATAAAAACACTACAGCGGTGACTAAAGAGGATCTGACTGTCATTTAAAAACTGGCAAACAAACTTTACAACATCTGGCTCACACACACCTCTTCGGGCTAAACACGTTGCATTGGAGAGTGACTGAGTTCATCTCGAGTCCCTTCAGGGCGACTGCAGGATTACCGTAATTACCTCAGTAAGCCTCAGGCACGCTACCAATCCATTATCTGGAGTGTTCCTCACTCTGTTAGATATTACAATTATACAAAATCACACCTTCTCCTGATTTCATAATCACATGTGGCAAAATTGCAAATTTGGTTGTCCAGCATTAGGAGGAATGACTCATTATTTAGAAGCTTTGGTTGCTGCAGATGCAGAGGAGCAGAGCAGATGAGGTGGACGTACCTGTGTGGCCTTGTCTTTCATACAGGAGGGGTAGGGTCCGTGCGAGTCCCGGGGCCACTGGCCTGTGAGGTACGGCCCTGTGATGGCATCTAGAGAAGATGTCCGTCGGATGGCACTGGAACTCCGGACCTGTAACTTGGACCTCTCTGCTCCTGCTGTGAATTAGGAAACAACAAAGTCACGTAAGACAAACCACACACCAAAGCAAGCGTCGGTACATAGTGAGCAATTCTCTCAGAGAAACGTTTGTGACCTCCAATGAGCTGACTTTCCTCGATTGTCAATAAGACTAAACTGGTGATATTACACTCAGTCATTGAGCAAATACTCTCATGGTGAACTTGCAGCCAGGCCTGGGGGGGGGTTGGGGTTCTCCTGAGGGCAATTTCTAGTGGTGTACAGTGTCTCTAAGAATATAATATAAGGCTGTTACAACCATTCACCAACCACAAGCAGGAAGTGTTTTTTCATCCACAAGTATCAAGTTTTACTGTCACAACATGTTGGTTTTCTTAGCCTGGTTTATTGAACTCTGCAGTGGACTTGGAGCCCAAAATGGATTGTAGGTGGATCCCCACATTTACCAGACCAGAAATGTTTCAGCGACCTTAAGCCCCTTTAGCAGAGGAGAGAATTACTCAACCATATCCCTGGATAAGAGTGTTACAAAATGAGTGGCAAGCTACAGCTGGGATTTCCTCTTATTTCAACTCGGGTAGTAACTGCTGCACGCTTTCCCATTCAAATGTCATCTGGAAGGATCGACTGTATCGACAAGAAATATGATTGATGTAATTAGAGGTTCTATGCCATTAGTAGCTGTTGAACCTTGCAGTCAGCACCGACACTAAACTGTGACGCCGTTCTGCAACAAACCTGCTCTCCGGTGTTCTAATCTCTCCTGGTTTCAAAGTATGGTCTATTATGCCAGTATTAGTACAGAGCAAACAGCAGGCCAGAGGACCTCAGGCCCGAAGCGAAGCCTGAGCAGCAGTATCTGATGTTACAAGAGCAGTGTGCTGTGAGCCAGAGCAGTTAAGCACACACACCACCCACATAAGAACTCATAAACAACCACACCACAATGCACATCAATACTGCCTGCATCCACTCAACATTCCTGCAGTGACATGTAGTTAAAAAAAAAAGAAAAAAGAAGCAGCAGCAGAGGGAAAAACAACACAAGCCTGAGACACACAAGCATGAGAGCAACATGAGACTGCAGTGAGAAGTGGATTAAAGTTATTAAGTCACCAATCACAACTGTGCCACTGCCAAAAGGGAAACGTAAGCTTCTTCCTTTCCGTATTCAAAGAGTAGGAAAGCACGAGGAGCATGATCAGGAAATATGCTCATTAGTGTGCTCCTTGTCTGAGCAGGCCAAGGCAGAGGCCTGTCCGACGTGAATACACAAGCTAACACACAGACTCAACTATCTACATGAGGCACCTCTCTCTCTCTCTCTCTCGCTCGCTCTCTCTCCCTCTCCTAGTAGAACTACACAGCCGCTCATTGTTGCTCTTTGTTCAGAGAATACACTGGCTTACCCACCCAAAGGTATTGCCTAAGTAAGCTCACTGGGCTACAGTAAAATTCCCTGAAGCATTGTAGACAAAGGAAGCAGGATAAATTTCCATCAATATTGATATAGGCCAAGCCAGTGCTCTCAGAACTGGGCTTGTGGTTATTTTCCATCGCGCCCCCCCCCCCACTTGCCAGACTAGAATAATGTCCTGATGAGAAAAAAGAAACACTGTGAGAGAAGTGAAGACATCAAAGACGTCCATCTGCTTATTTCAGCCATAACTTGTGTGGCGAGTTTGATATTGAAAGGAAGATTTCCTGGTTCCACCTTAAGAACTTTCCTTCGCCAGATATTCAGCAAACGGTGAAAACGTTTCTGAATTTCAAGGAATCAAATTCCTGGTTTATGGACGGGACGGAAGAAGAAAATGTGAAAACTAACATGTGGTCCAGATCAATAAACCCCAGGATAAAGTTTTCCTGGAGGATTTCACAGAGCTGCACGACAGAATGAAATTAAACTAGTGATCAGGATGTGAACTGAATCACATCACCACACTTATGGCATCTCATAAATATGATAGCAAATGTAAATGAAAGGCTCAATTAAATGTCTACTTTGCAATTATCTTGCATTACTCACAGTAGAAGCTTTTTCACTTAAGGTTATGGTTAAGACAGCCATTATACTGCCATTAAAGCCAAAGAATATGTATTATTTTTCATATATCATGTAAACGCCACTATGCAAAGTAAAATGCATTATTAACCCCGAGAAAGGTTGAACTTCCTAAACTGGAGACTCTCCTGAAACTACAAATATTAGTATTGAGTGTGTGTTAATGTAGTGAGTGACAGTTGGGTCATGGATGCTGCTCAGTAAACCTGCTGGAGAAGTGCAAGCAGGGAGTTAATCAGCCATCTTTGACTTTACCTTGGCCAGGTGCTTTGAAGTCCATCAGCTGGCCAGGAAACGGAGCGTTAGCATTTCTTAGCACGAGTCGAGCTGGTTATGCTAACAATGCTAACTCTTAAGTTCCAGCTGCTACAGTCAGTCTAAGTTCAGGCTGAAAAGCTGCAGGAAAGAGGGAAGCCCCATCAGAATTGACCGATTCGAGCCACACGTTTGTTTTCCCATATGGACCTAGTCTGCAGTTTGAATGGGAGGTGACAATGAAGCAGGCCCGTTTCAGCACAGCCGGCACTTTGACACAGAGTGTCATTGTTGGAGCGGTGCGGTGAGCAGATGATGTCATGCTGGTGAACCTAAAAGGTCATGGGGTGACATAATCTACTTCAACCCTGTGCTGGTGACACTTCCATCATCAGACTATGACCTCTGTGATGTAAAGACTCCATAAATGCCAGTGTTGCCATGGGCGATTGTTTCCACCTAATTGCATGCATGAAGTTACAGTAGATCATTGAGAAAGAAAGGATGAACATTTCAAGCTTATCATCTACTGTAACTCGCAGACATCATCAATCACATCCAGCTGTGGTGAAAGATGTAAAATATATGATTCAGATTTTTTAGCTCGTCCAGTTCCTCCAAAGGGGCGGGACCGTTTCCACCGGTCATTACATTTCAATTTGTGGCCGCTTGCCACCAAACCCACAATGAAATGATCATGGGCGTCATCTGAGACGTCTTGCGCATGTTTAGACTGGGAGGTCACAACCATCAACGAGGGTTAAGTCTCCATCATCACTACTGACATGGGACACTGGCCAGGGTCATGGGTCATCTCTATCGGAAGCCTAAGGTATGCGAGGCACTCCACCCGGGTGGGAAATCAACACCAACTTGGAGCCGAACACGGCTGAAATGCGTCTGTAGTGGGTATGTCTGCCTACTCAGTTGTTGTGTAAAGGGTGTGTTTCCTGCCTGGTATGGTACACTGGTCAAGGTTGGAGGTCATCCCGTTCAAAGCACTGAGGAATGCGAGGCATGGCATTGCACCGTCACGAACATAGCTCTCAACTCCACAATTACAACAACACCACCACATTCAGGCAAGGAGGCTGCCATTTTGGTTAAAGGTGATAGGGAGAAGCTATTAAATGTGTCTTAATGGATGCAGCATTGATCTAGTTTGGTGCACTGTACTTGGTGAGAGTGGATGGTGATTCATGAAGTGATGGTACTAAGTGCAAAAAGTCATCGCAGGGAAAGTACCTGGTTGCTTCAATGTTAAAATGGCCAACATTTAGAAATCCTCACCACAGTTAACAGAGCAGAATGAGTCTCAAATGTTTCCAGTTACTGGAAGCATCACTGTGCATTTCAAACACTTGCCACATAGTATGTGGTTATGCGTGCGTCTTCTACAGAAAACACAGGCTACAGAAAATAGCTGTAATTCTTCCCCCAAAAAATGCTGCGTTGGCCTATGAAGAGATACTGCTACTAGTCTGAAAAAGCAGCCACAGTGTCGATATCTGGCAGGAGAGGCTGTCACATAAACAAGATTTAGCGAGGCAGTGGAAAAGGCTGATTTAAGGCTGCCTGGACTCATGTCCTCCTAAAGGAGCAGCTGAGCGTGACATGAAACGACACTGCTCCTGCCTGTATTATCCAAGGCAACATGCTGAGGCTCAGCACATGCTCCGAGCGTGTGTGTGTGCGTGGTGCTGCTCGGCTCAGTGTGTGTGAAGTAGGGTCAAAAAAGGCAACACCTGGCCATTTCCTGAGCTCTGCTGTCTGCAGGGACTGACGTGGCCCGTTTACACTTAGTGCCAATTCTCTCCTCCCCTCTCTGTCAAAGGTCCATAGGAAGTATAAGCAGCACTCTATTCTCTTTACGAGAGCCTAATTGTGCAAGTGGATGAAGGCTAAATAGCTAATGCATCAACCTACTAAGAGGCAAGTGCCAGCCTTGCTCCACACGTACAGGCTATATCCCCAAATATGAGCATTAACCCCATTAGTGCCCACTAACGAACAATAAAATATAACTGTAAACTCTTCTCCAAGGAGTTGACCGGAAAAAGTTACGAGAACTCATCAGACAACAACACATGGTGCAGAGAGGTGACATGGCACTCCTCGGCCTAGCTCATGTGAGGTAAATGAGCCGAGAAAGAACTTTTGTTGTTTTTACCTCTGTAAACTGGCGAGTCTGGAGGACAGGATGAGTCCTTATTTTCGGGAGAAAGTCTCTGTTTGGGAATCCCAATTCCCGAACTCAGTGTGGGGCTCGGGGGAGGACTCGAGCCTCGGCTGCTTGTGGCTCCTCCGACGCCGACGCCGAGGGTCTGAGCCCGCGTCGGGCTGCTCTGACCCCCGCGCAGGAGCTGGTAGGGCACGGTGGCACGGATGGGGTGCAAGCGGCAGCTGCTGTTGCTGGACGAACCGGGGGAGCCCGCGTTGCTGCGTCTCACCCTCGGCTGCTGGAGCGAATTGCTGGGGGTTGACATTCTCCGACAATGGCGCAATTCCTTTTGCGGTGGAACACGGAGTGGCAAAGTTGCTGCTCCTCTGGCTGAGGTGACGGCGGGGACGGTAAGATAAACATTAGCCTGTTAGCAACGATGTTAGCTTCCTTATTTTTTTTTATTTCAACTCATGCGCTCGAAGAAAAACACTCCGACACGCATATCTACTCATAAACTTACCTGGAAGATATTAAAACATGTCGTCGTGATATGTATCTATAACATATGCAACTTTAAAAAGTTCTTCTTTCTACTTGTTCGTGTCTAGGCTGAGTCTTCCAGCTCGTGCCCTGTCCTCCCCATCCTGTCCACTCTCTAAATGACAGTTGTATCGGCCAGACTGCTGGCAGATGCCTGTGGGCCGGCCACGGTCCTCTCTTCCGGGCTTCTGATTGGACGGCGGCGTTGTACAGTATCGTCGCCTATTGGTGCACTGCTTCCTATGGACTGTACTTTCGGCCAATCACCGCAGTCATGTGTGAGAGTATTTGTAAAGTTTTTTTGTGTGGAAAATGAAGATGTGGTGCTCACCAGACAAAGTAGTGCGCGTGCTTGAATCTGCTTTACAGGACTTCTACAATAAACATTACGGTACAATGTTGTTAAAGGGTTTTATTGCTTGTTTAGTGTGTGAAGTCTACAGTCTTAAGTGTTTCCCTTGTACCAATTTTCATTTCACACCATATTAAATGTAATTTGTGACCTGTGGGAGTTCTCAGCCCAGGCAATTCCTGTGTATTAAACACAATCATAGGAAAAAGAACCATGTAAACCTGTGGAAAACAGCTCATTCAGCAGCGCTCTAATTTGTCACTCGGAATTTATTTTCAAAGGCAAACACAAGAAACACTGAAAGGATGAAATTCCAGACACTCTGTTTTCGGGACGCTACACAGCTCGCCAATTTGTCAGCTCCACTCCAAAATGGTTCACAAAAGGGCATGTGGGACTGTAAAACCTCCCACACCGGGAACAGATCCTGGTGAAAAGCAGCATACAGTAGCTCCTGTGCACCCCCCCGCCCCCTCTCCACACTCCTTCCTCCGTGCTCCATGACTAAGTGATTTAGCCGGCTCTGATGCAGGCTGCCTCTCACTTACAATGCCTCCCTAGGCGAGTGACAGTGGGGAGGGTGGCAGAGAAAGGGAGAAAAACCCATTTACAATGCAGCGTACACACGGTCGTCCCCCCACAGACGGCACCCATCCTTGGATTGATGTGTGGTATGCATAGTTTCTGGGTGCAATTTGGGTACCAGAGAGAGAGAAAAGAAAGAGAGCAAGTCTGTGTATGTCTGAGGGTGTTGGGGGGGCGTACAGGGCTCAGGCTGTCTGTTCTCTCACCCTCTCTTTGAGTCAATAGTGTTCCGGCAGCTGAGGTTCTTTATGAGGAGAACAATCTGGAGGGTCTTGTCAGAGTGCCGAGCAGCTGCTGTTTTCTGGGGCACTTCTTTCATGGACCACAGGCCTGGAGTGGGGAGGTGAATACAGACGCACCCTCCCTCCCTCCCTCATCCCTCCCTTACCTCCTCCTCCTCTACCCTCTACCCCCCCCCCCCCCCTTCCCAAACCATCCCTCACACTGGACGCGCTCCGGCACAAGAGTGGCACAGAGGAACATGAAGAGAGCAAGAGTGTTGTTATTGTGCTCGATTCCCCCGTCGCCCAGGGTACCGTCCTTTACCCTGAACAATGCTTTCGCGAGGTATGTAGAGTTCCTTTAGTAACACAAACACCAGACGTTAAATAGCGTATATTCAAACACGAGCCGTCAAAATCCAGCTCAAACAAATTGGCACCTGTGATGACATCGTAGAAATGAGTGGAAATTGGAGTTTTTAATAGATTACTATAAAATCATAAGCCTGATTCAGGTTAGACTGGAAGAGGCCGATTACAGCTAAAGCCTCTAATTCTTCTCCTGAGTGATTTTTAGTTTTCATTAGCATTGCGCCCTTTCTGTCATTGATTCCGTTAGTCAGATCAGTAACACACGCCGCCTCCCTTCCTGTTGCGGCTCTATGTTTCAACATTACATTCACTAGGCTATAACTTCAGAGTATTTCAAGCCGTTCAACCAGCCTCTTCACACAAGGGCACTACTGGCACCCTTTGTCCCACGGCCAGGACTCGGTGTAATGGGTGCAGTAGTGAACCTGCACTGGTGGACTTTGGGCCAGTGTTACTTAGCAGCTGTCTGAAGGCACCAGGTTCCCGGTGGTGTCCAGCTGCATGCATTTGCACGTGCAGGCCGACACAGGGCACTCTGTGTGGTCTCTGTGGAGGATGAATAGAGGTCAATCAGTGAACAACCACATGTAGACAAGAAACTCAATCTGTACAGGAAGAATGTACAGCTTTAATGTGATACTCTCTACACGACTGGTGTTGATATTCAAGTCATTTACTGCCAAACTAGACCACTAACAATGTTGAGCCGTTCTGTAGATACCTGAAGTTCACTTAGCAGGCCTGTAGCTCCTTTGAATCGACCCTTATGCTTCCCTTTGCTATTACTTCCATAGCGCAAACACAGAAGTTATGAACGCCACAATAAAAGCAACAAAAGCTGCCATTTTGATTGTAAATGTTCCTTAATATGCATCGTCCCTATTACATAAATACATCTTAGGAATCCAGGAGCATTAAAGTGCAATAACTAATCACTACTGAGTGGTGACATCATCCAGCCTGAGCAGATTCCCACCTGAACCAGCTGAGCATGTGGCCAGCGTGGCCGCCGTGCCGACAGTTGTGACACCAGGTGAACCAGTTGTTGAACTGGGCCAGTTTGTTCTCCCTCGTCAAGTCCACCTTCTCATCTGACTTTCCTGAGCCTCCAAAAACAAGAGCAAGTGAAGCAGGTCAGTATGGACAGGATGTACAGGATTTGTGGACTCCATCATCACTGCAATAAGGAAACTGCACTCTAGGCTTCCACTGCTCTTAATGCTGATCAAAGTCTGCACATTCGCCCCTGCTTAGTTAAGTATTATAGCTACTTAAGCTGCACTAAGATGTTTGCCTGTAACTGCAAATATCAGCCACATCTCTGTCGCCACACGGGCTGCTTTACCTGGGCAGTTAGACACCGGCGTGCCCATGTTCATGAGGCACAGGGCGCAGCGCGGCAGGGGCTTCCTACAGCCGGGGCAGCTGGTGACTTTGGACTTGGTGGGCGAGCCGCTGACGCCGTACTGGCTGAAGCCGCGGCCCTGGTGCGGCATGGCCGAGCAGCTGTAGGAGATGGACTTGCCACAGAAGTTGCAGCTCACAAACACCTGCGGCACGGGAACAAATACAAAGGTCAGCTGATAAGGACGGGTGAAGCTCATAGTTAAACTGGTGAACACACGCTCGCCATCTGCCAGTGTTTCATTATGAGGCCGGTGTGAGATAAGTGTGAGGTCATAAAATCATAATCCCAACATGCAGCATTAATGGTGATGATAGGATTCTCAAGTGTGTGTGTGTGTGTGTGTGTGTGTGTGTGTGTGTGTGTGTGTGTGTGTGTGTGTGTGTAAGTAAAAAGGAGAAAACATCACAGATTACAATCACTTTTTGTGAGGAGAATGGGCCAGCAGAGCTTTGTGGGAATTATGAGCACGGTTCAAACCAATCTGCTTGGCACAAACTGCCTGTCGTGTAATAAACAACACAAGGGGCTCATTTAGTTATTTTTATGAGAGTTGCAGTGTTCCAGATTGTTAAGAACATCAATTAAGACAAGACAGAGTGTTCACAGTTTATCAGTGTTCCCTACATGAGAGCCAGGACTTCATGCTAACACAACAAACTCATCTTAGTGGTAAGTGTACTGGTTGATATTCATGGTTACCTGTGCCAGCGGTTTGGAGCTGGGGTCCAGTTTGCCCCTGTGGATGTCAAACTCAGCCCGCTTGTGCCAAAATCTCCAGGCGTCCAGCAGGTTGCGATAGTTTTCGATCCAGCACTGGACTCTGGGGTCTTTCAAGACTTCGCCCGGGGACCCCTGCAGGGAGAGAGTCCGCATTTAGGCCCGTTTCATTCTGTATTGTCAGTTAGGCGAAGCACAGGGAAGCGATGCAGCTACAAAGGCTTCACTAAACCCCCACACACTCTGGTGCCATGTGAGCTTGATTGTATACATCAGAACTCCATAGTGTATGTAGTGTATGTAATTACTGCCTATAGCTACCTTATACAAAAGCTGTTTTCTTTTGATCTGCAGGTTAGACAAAGACAGAAAGCAGAACAAACCACGGCAGTTGTTCTGCTTGGAGCTGGAGAAAGCTGCAGACCTGTTCCACCGCTTTAATGTGTTTAGGGTTTCGTTATAGAAACAGGTACGCAGGAGGAAACAACGACGCCGAGGCGTGCTTCAAGTTGTTACAGGAGGAAGTTGGGCGATTATAAATGACAACAATAGCTGTGACCTCTTAGAAATGAAGAGGCAAGTCTTAACAGGTGCAATCATGCAATCAGCCCTTATCAAGACAATCCATTCTTTGGTTGTACTTTTGTATTCACTGGTATTTGAACTGATTAAACCAATCCACTGTGTGATTGGTGCACCATGATGAAGAAAGGAAGTTGTTGTTGTGTTGTTGTGTTGGTTTGTATCATTT
Organism: Genypterus blacodes; assembly: GCF_046128005.1. Lineage (NCBI taxonomy): Eukaryota > Metazoa > Chordata > Actinopteri > Ophidiiformes > Ophidiidae > Genypterus > Genypterus blacodes. The sequence goes on along the minus strand of NW_027466864.1, from coordinate 6,112,886 downwards.
TCCTGCGTGTGTGTGTACCTTCAGCATGCAGAAGCTGGCTGTCTGCACGTCTCCTGTGCGATCCACATAGCTCTCCATCAGGTCCACGCCGTCTTTAGTCAGCCCGGTGAGCAGGATGCCCTCCAGGTTCCCCGCCTCCTTCATCTCGCCAGTCAGCTTGTCAATGTATCGAGGTAACTGCAGCCAAACACAACACAACAGAGATACATGACTAATATGTATAACTAAGAGACTCAAAAGTGATGCAAACACATGAAAATGCAGTATTAACAGGAAATAATAACAGGTTTCTCTGTGTGTGTGTTTACCTGTGCGTCGCTGAGGAACATACAGGCAAAGGCTACTCGGTCCCGCACAGCGACACTGCTCTCATACTGAAACAAATAAAGACAACAAACGTCATGGCTGTTGTAATCTAATGTAAGAAATAGAGGAATAAAAGCAGAAACAATGCACTGTGCAGCACGTGTGTGTGTGTGTGTGTGTGTGTGTGTGTGTGTGTGTGTGTCACGTCTGTATGCCAAACCACTGATGCCCCCTAGGGTTCCATGTCTGAACCTCCTGCAGGGATCCATGGATGTGAGTTTAGAGGAAAATGCCAGCGACAAAACAAATGTTTGTCAAGTTTTGCGACTGTAAGTTTGACCTGTTTGACAGGAAGCCGCACATCTAGGTGAGAGGAAATGAAATCAAAATGGCAGCTGAGAGGTTTTGGTGTACCAGCCTCTGTGGTCAGTTAACCCAAAGTTACTTTCCTTCCCTGAAAGGTGTTTGTGTGTGTGTAAATGTTCTGTAAATGTTGTGGAGGCACCGCACTTGGCCAGGAAAACGTCTGAAGAGATAAACAAATCTAAAAGCAGCTGGTGTCCAGAATCTGATGCAACGACGGGGAAGGAAAAGGAAGGAAAAAGTAGAAACACATGCGCTGGCTGTGGGTTTGCTTTTCTATTTGGCAAAGCGTTTCATGACTTTACAGTACTGCAGACGGAAATATAAGACGCATCTCTTCCTCTGCACCTGAGAGTCTCAAAATAGCAGAAATATCTATTCAACCTAAAGCTTAGAGGTAAGAACAGACGGCCAAGAACTACTTTAGAACTACTTTACTCATTAAAAGGTCAGATCATTACTTTTAAAGCCCTTTTCCTCCTTGTGTCTGGAATACAGCTGTAAAATTCCACGATACTAAGAGATTCAATACCAGCACGCCATCATAGGTTCCAGGCTCGCTGGTGAGGAAGGCAAACATGACACAGAGGTAGGGGTTCTTCAGCTGCAGCCTCAGGGAGCTGCACATCTCCCTCCACAGGGAGTTCTTCTCGTCGGTGTAGCCGGACAGAGCCATGGCCACCACGTTCAGGTTCAGGTCACCTGTGAGGAAGAGGAGGTAGAGGAGGAAGAGGAGGGAGAGGAGGGAGAGGAGGGAGAGGAGCCTTCATTTCAAACGCAGCACTGCAGTGGAAAATCACACACAAAACAAAATGGTTTCTGGCATTCTAACTCGAAGATGATCTTTAAGGATTAATTGAAGAAGAAGATCTTAAAAAATGACTCCATTGTGCTTTGGCAGTCATCCAGCAGCAGGAATCCAAACTAAAACAAGCAGAGACTCAAGGCATTCTTCAGCAGAGTATGAGAGAACTGCTTTTGTAACTGTCAGACATTTAGACCTAAAGAACTAACACAGATCAGAGTCTATAGTAAACGTGTGTGTGTGTGTGTGTGTGTGTGTGTGTGTGTGTGTGTGTGTGTGTGTGTGTGTGTGTGTGTGTGTGTGTGTGTGTGCGCGCGTGTGAGAGAGATGAGAGCCGAAGCCCTGATGTAGACGTGTACACACAGTTTTTGAATGGGCCAGAGGAATGTTACTTCATGGTCATGATTCCCACAATTCATTCCAAAAACTAGACTGGGAACACATCAAACAAAGTCCAAACCACGCTCTGTAATCTGTTCAGCGTGTCTGCGTGGGCCTGCAGATGAGAATCGGCACATTAAGGAGGTCGGAGCTGCAGTTGGGAGGAATAAGAGCGTAACTCCTGCATAGCTCTGGAGACACGCCTCAGCTAATGAATCAGCCGTCACTCAGACTCAGGAAAGACTCATTACAATACAGCCCAGCAAGCATTTGACCTACATTGGTGGAATGTTTCTTGGTTTAGTCGCGTGTAAACAACAGCCTTCTCTTTCCATATCTATTAACTCTGTGTGTGTGACGAGGATCGATGTGGGCTGGGAGAAGCAACGTTTCCACAAAGTTCAACCATTTTAGACAGGAACTGCATTTGAGATTTGGAAGTTGGGATTGAAACGTGTGAGGTATTGTTGCACCGGTGCTTCTCCTTAGGACAGCAAACAGGTCAACAACACACGAAGGCTGAGTGAAGACGAGACAGCCACTTTGTTACTCACTCACAGCCCACACTTCAACAAACATTACATCTGCACTAATCTGTTTGTATGGACTGGAACCTGCCTCCTTCCTGTCGACGCTCGCTTTCAAAGACACACCCGCTTCCTTTCCTCCTGATCTCCCCTCCCTTCCTTCACCCCCCCCCCCCCCCCCACACACACACACACAGCTGCAGCACCCACCCTTCTCAGCTGTGGCGCCCGTGTTAAGGATCTGGATGGCTCGGCGTATATCCAGGTTGAAGAGAGCCACGGCGGCCGCCCGCTCCCACTCGCGGTCCTGCTCCAGCGAGCGCAGGAAGACCTCCACGTCGATGTCCGGGCCCCGGCTGATCCAGCCGCAGAGCCGCAGGGCCAGCAGACGCTCGTCGCTGTGGTACCGCGGCACGTCCGTCTGCCGGTCCGAGCCGCTCCAGCACCGCCGGCTCTCTGTTGTGCCTGAGTGGACGGGGACAGAGAACCCAAAACTATAAAAAGAAATGTTTAGAGATACTTTCTGAGTCAGGTCTGGAGTCAGAGGCTGCTCTGGAGACGAGCCGCTGTGTTTTGTGGCTTCTCTTGTACCTCTATTAAAGTATGTATGGATTTTCAGGTGGGTTCAGGTTGCTTACCTGAGCTGCTCTTCACAAGGTTCTTGATACCAGAGTAGACGACAGCCTGTTTGTTCCCCTGCAGCTTCAGCTCCGCGTCCTCGACACACTGCTTCATAAGTAATGTTTACATAGGAACTGTAACACTGAGAGACTGGCAGGGCACAGATGGACAGAATTCAAATTACAACGAGGCGGATTAACCCTAACCTCTCAGTCACTTACATTATTGATCAACCATACAAACAGATCACATCAAAACATCAGTGTTCTACGTTCTAACATTATTGTACAAAGTGACATTTCCCAAAACAAAAACACATTTTACTTTGAGGAGATAGCAGATTAACCTCTCACAGTATAAGATAAGAACTAAATTCCTTCTTATTGTTGTATTGTGACACACTGAGCAGGCGTTTCCTTCCACTTCCTGTTCGTAAAGGATATAGGACAGGTCGTACCACAGAGACTTCAGCTGGGGGTCGTTCCCTCCAGCCAGCAGGTGGTTCCTCCACACCTGGACGGTATCGTGTCCGTACCTGGACTGAGCTCGCTCCCTCATCTTGGTGGCGATGTCTTTCTCCATGACGCTCTCCGCCCCTTCGCCCCCGTCCTCCGCGCAGTCGTACAGGTGCCTGCCGCATGCCCACATGAGCGAGGAGGTGGAGCTCCAGGCCAGCGAGATGCGTTCGAACACGGTGAAGTCGGTCATGACGCGGTTGGCGGCCGACACCACCACCATGCGGTTCTGGGAGGACGGGTGCCAGGCGAAGCTGCCGATCTGGCTGTCGCAGGGCTGCACGCTTCGCTCGATGATGGTGGGCTCGGTCTCATCGCCGATGGGCGTCGGTGTGTGTTGCATATCGTAGAGGCGGATGATGTTGCTGTCACGTGTCAGAGTAGCCAGGAGCCCATTACGGGTCGGACACCAAACCACCTGAGAATGGAGACATGACAACAAACATCTATTAAATGATGACATCACACTTAACTCCCACATAGATTCAGCATTTTATCATGATGTCCATCTTCAGAACCCCCAAAAGACCAAAGCCAAACCTTGGTGAGTGGCTTGGGCTGTTCGGTCAGCGTGAGCACCGGCTTCTCAAACTTCCTCAGATCCCAGATGGCCACCTGACCCTCAAAGAAGGAGGCTACGCGGTCAGGGAAGTGCGGGTCCACCGTTACTCCCTGGATGGCTTTAGTGTTGACAAACGTCTTCTGGCTGGTGTTCCTAAGATCAAATATGGCCAGGTTCCTATGCATTCCGGCCAATAGCAGCTTTGGATCGCGGAGTAACCAGCAGAGGGAGAGGCAGGCGTCGTTCTGGCCCAACTCGTACAATGGTTTAGTCACAACAGAGCCCGAGTCCAGGTCTACGCCTGACAGACGGATCTTATCAGCTGCTACGCTTGCTTCTGGGGAAAACTTACTGCTGATGTCCCAGATGAGGACAGAGAAGTCCGCCCTGTGTTTATCCAAACCAGCAGCCAGCAGGTTGCTATCTACAGGATTCCAGGCTAAAGTGTTGCATTGTCGGGCGTGTTTGGGCACAAACTCCTTTCCCACCAGCTCCTTACATGTGGAGTTGTGGCTCTGGCCCAAGCTGGTGAGCACGACTCTCCCGTTGGCTTGGCCCACGGCGAGCAGACACTCGGGCTCGTGCTTCGGGTACCAGGCCACACACTTCATGTACGGCGTGTCAGAGTTAATGGACAGTAACGTGGCCGCCGTCTCTTCAGAGAGCGGGAGAGTGCCAGCTTTGGTCTCGGAGCTGCCCACCGGTCCAATGCGGTATAGGCCCAGCTCAGAGTCACAGATGACATAGCGGTCCGGGTGGTGGGGGGACCACAGGATGTCCGGCTTGGACCCACTCATGATTCAGAGGCACCGGGGGGCTCAAGTGAAGCTTCCCTCGACACAGGCAGCAACGATGGGCACTGAACAGATATCAGCACACAACGGGGACACGTTAGTGAGGTGACACAGTGAAGAATGCAGGGTGGCAATAAAAATACAACAAGTTACCACAAACGTTGTTATTGATCGTTCGAATTAATATCGATTGGATGCAGAGTAACGGAGGAGTTAGCACACAAACACGTCGTTTGTTATGAACAAACGAAGACGTAAGTTGCTCGCTGCATATCAACGTAGACGCCAACGTGTGCCATTAAAATAGTTTGTTTACATGCTAAGCTAATGCTAGGAAGTCAAACAACAGGCTGCAACATGGCGCGGTGACGCTAACGTTAGCGCTACTTTAGCTGGAGAACTTAGTACAGAATGTTACCGACAGATGATTGTTGAAAACTCCAGCAGATAAAAGTGTCGATAAATGAGGAGCGACTTACAACTCAGCGTCCACATGTTAGAGGCGTCAGCTTGGGAAGCAGCCTCACTGTGTTGTGTGTTACACAAAAATATGTCCGTAATCATAAAAGTCTGGGGTTCAAAGGTTCCCAGCAGACACGAACGTGATGGGGCACCAGTTTAACACTAGAGGGCGCTGTGTCCATAGGGTTAAACGAGTAGAGCCCCTCAGCGACTTGTTTCAGATAATTAACGTCGATTAGAAGGTCATTAGATCGATACCGCCCAATCAGCGATGTGTTGGAGTATTACTAGAGTAGAAACGATGGTTGAAATTAGGTCAGCGTCAGCAGAAACTCACCGAAGCTCACAAACATCATGTTGTCATCTGGTTTTCACATTAGTGGGCGAGAGTGGAAAAGGAAAATAATTCCATGTGGGACTTTTTTTACGCGCAGCATCCAAACATTCAGCTCAAAACACGAGCATTGAGACAGAAGGAGACTCCTGTAACCATGCCAACCAATGCGAAAGGTGACACCCGTTTACTTTCAACGCAAGACCCACGAAGTGTAAAGCGTTTATAATGCTCTTATGGGGACCTGAGGTAGGATTATGAGGGGATTTATGGTCTCGTTAATGTTCAGACTTATAATAATAATAATATAATAGGATTCTAATACACACACACACACACACACACACACACACACACACACACACACACACTGACACCCGCCAGTCAGAGGAAGCTCACTGGACTGTTGGAACGGCCCCAGGTCCCCCAGCTACATACACACACACACACACACACACACACACACACACACGCAGAGAGATATCCCTCCAGCTCATGCTCCTCTGTTCTTCTCCTCCTGGTTGCGCACACTGATGCCACCCATGGACCCTCAGCTGAGCGGACTACAGGCACCGCATGAGCTTAAATGAATTTCCAGGTAAAATATGATTTATATTTGTTTGGGATTGTAATAGTTTTTTGTTTCTTTTTCCTTGTTCAGAAGAGTTAGAGCTTCTTGGGGCCATGTTTCAGTTTAACAGCAGGAGTTCACTCTGATTCTACAGGTTGTGATTAATTCATTAGTTTGAGTGCCAAAAAAACTCCCAGCTGTGTTTTAGTTTAGAGTTCATCTGTTTTAGTGCAGACAGGGGTGAAGAATTTAACTTTTAGAACTTGTTTCTGTGAATTATACCAAAGGCAAAATTAACTTTATATAGTTTGTAGCCTATTAAACTATTTGAAAAGTGATTTAGTGATTTAATAGGAAGATACATTGCATTAATAAGTAGCTGTAACCTGGATGCTCCGTGTTTGGGTGTGGTTGGTGAAAGGATGCATGGTAATAAAGCATAAAAACAGGTTCATGTCCTGATTCTAGATGTATAGTGTGATGCGTATGTGCTGAAGCTCTTACTGATGTTTTGCTGTACAAAATATGAATCAGTTTTCTCAGCTAGGATGGAAATGTTGGAGGGAAACGTGAGAAAAGGAGGCGTACTGGTGCTCTGCGTCCTGCTGCTGGCTCTCACACACCAGGCCGCCGGCCAGAGGAGAAAAAAGATCGAGTTCAGGAACTACAGCTCGCAGGAAGATGGAGAAAATGGTAATTCCTTATATGAGGTATCCACATGTGAGCGGGTTGTGAGTGTCACAGATTGAGCTCTGCAGGTGGGAGGATCAGATACTTACATTACATTCAAAAGGAAAGTCTAGAATGGGAACGATTGTAACGAATAGAGAAGAATCTGTCTGGTTACGTCTACAGTAATGAAGAAACACACTGGTTTACTTCTGAGGTTTACAGGAACAATGAAGGGCCCTGCTCAAACCTGAGACGCAGTCCAAGTCATTAAATCATATCAAGGTCTGTGTGTCCTCAGCATGCCTGAGGACTTAGTGATGCTGTTTGTCTCCTTACATTTTACAAAATCACTCTTGTGCTCAAAATGCTCTTAAAGACGGTTTGACCTCCTCATAAGAACATAAGACATAGAGTTAGAGAATCTTACAATGGACTTAGATAAGATACTGGTAAGGCAATTTGAATCATTACGGGTTGTGGACACCTTATACACATGAACATATTTGATTAAAGCATCCTAACACCACTCATCAATCATGCCCTGTATCTTTCTGCACAGCATCTAAAGTCTTCATTTGATCTCTGATGTTCTTCTACAGCAGATCTGCCGTGTTCACTGCAAGTGGCTTTCATCCTGGACAGCTCAGAGAGCGCCAAGACGGTCCTGTTTGAGAAGCAGAAGGCCTTCGTGTTGAGTTTCAGCACGCGCCTCTCCATGCTCCAACTCACCGGCTGGGCGCTGAAGGTACGTATGGCGGCGCTTCAGTACAGCAGCTCTGTGTCCATCGAGCACAGATTCTCGGCGTGGAAAGACCTGGATCCCTTCCACGCCGCGGTCAGCACCATGAACTACATCGGCCACGGCACCTACACCACCTACGCCATCACCAACGCCACGCTGCTGCTGGTGCACGAGACGCCGGCGGACAGCGTCAGGGTGGCGGTGCTGATGACGGACGGCGTGGACCATCCACGAAACCCCGACGTGGTCGCAGCAGCGGCAGAGGCCAAAGATCAAGGAGTAAAGTTCTTCACTATAGGATTATCAGGCACGGCTAAGCAGACTCAGAACTTGGCCAAACTCAGAGCCGTCGCCAGCACACCGGCTCAGCAGTTTGTCCACAGTCTTGATGATTCACAACTTCAAGAGAAGCTTCTGAAGGAGATGGTGAGTCAGAGGAGCTCAGGTAGAACGACCTCACTGGACACTGCTGACCTGAAGCACTTTAGTGTTTAACTAGAGTGCTTCAGGTCAGCAGTGTCCTCACATACCATTATCAGTCTGAAGCTACAAACACTTTCTATGCATGTTGTTTATCTCATTCTCACTCACAGTGTTCTTAACTCTTTCTTAGACTTAAGAACACTCATGCGTGTGCAGAGAGCCTCAGTCTGTCCTTCGCAGCCAATCACTCCATTGTAGATTATCACCTTTGTGTGTATTTGAAGTTGAAGCAAATGAGGGACATAGATGAAATGTTGCATGGAAATGTCCTTAATGCTCTGAGTGAGTCTTAATTTACACACAGCAGCCGGACACACAGCAGTGTGTTGTTGTGTCCCTGCAGCGTTTGGCCTCGCTGTGGGTTCAGCCCTCAGTGACAGAGCTGCGTCTGTGTGAAGGCTCTTTGCCCTCTGCACTGCTTTTTCCACACAGACACACACACACACACACAATGTCTAGCGGAGGTCAGCAGAGTCGTTGCTCCTTCTGCTTCCCTGAAACCCGCAGAGTTCCTTGTTTACATACAAAGACACTGTGCATCTGAATAAATCCCCTTTAGGTGACTTAGTCTTAGTAATGAAGCTGAAGCTGAACTGCATGAACTGAAATATTGATCCACTGGAAAACAAGAACCTGTACTAATGATTTGTCTGCTGTTGTCTTGCATACAGGCTGCAGTTGCATCTGAACAGGTGTGTGTTTGGATGTCATTCAGAATTCTAATTCACAGATTCATTTCACATTAGTGTAAATAATGACCTAATGACCTTATGACCTTATGAGCTTATTGTCTTGTTTCACTTTGTTCAGTGTCCCCAGGCCCAAGTGTGTTTTTGTGAGAGAGGAGAGAAGGGATCACCAGGAAGTGCAGTGAGTTTGGACCACATTTACCATGACAACACTTAATAAATGTCATTAATAATACAAATGTAGGAGGAGTCACATGACTATGATGGCTGTAATATATATCATAATACTGATTCCAGGGTAGAAAAGGAGACTCAGGCCACAGAGGAGCACCAGGACTAAAGGGAGCAAAGGTGAGTCATAACATAAAGAGACTAAAGGAGCCTGTTTGTAATGTTTGACTCTCTGGTTTGATCCATCTTCATCTGTCTGACTCTGTAAGGGGGAAGGGGGCCAGAACGGTCGGCCAGGAAGTGACGGTCTGGAGGTAAAACGTCTGCACCACTTTCTAAATGTTTCAAGGTAACTGGCTGCTAACGGGATCAAACACTGATTTTTCAACACCGTGTCACCTTTTCACAGGGTCGTCATGGGTTTAAAGGAAGCAAGGTGAGAGTGAACAAGGGCTTCTCTTCATACCTATTACCTGTTGTCGCCTCAGCTGATCTAATCCTGAGTGTGTGTGTGTGTGTGTGTGTGTGTGTGTGTGTGTGTGTGTGTGTGTGTGTGTGTGTGTGTGTGTGTGTGCGCGTGTGTGCGTGCGTGCGTGCGCGCGCTCTCTTAGGGGGAGCGAGGAGACTGTGGAGCTCCCGGTGAAAAGGGCGACAGCGTATGTTGAATATTAATTACTTGAAATGAATAAATATGGCAGAATATATCTTGGTAATGACTGAAGTGTCATCTTGAAGGGCCCAGAGGGACCTCCAGGCCTGCGAGGAATGAGAGGAGAACAGGTATAGTAGGGGCTGGATGCCTTTTTAAAATTCTATTATAATGATTATGAATCATGGCAGCCAGAGTCAAATGTGTTGTTTAAAATGTAATAAGGTAAATGGAAAAAATATAATAATCAGCCACGCCCTGAGGACTGACTGAAAGTAATTAATGTTGGATTCAAATTAACTCCCTAACCTTTAAACAGTCAGATGATGGGAATTCAATCTCATTATTTGAATATTTTATCATGATTGGAGTCTGATTTAACAATTAAGTTGTTATAGAAACATAAATAAATAATGGCTGTGATCGTGGATCCTGTTGAGCCTGCAGTGGTTTGTTACAGTGCAGATTACTTTTATATTTATTATGGGCTGTCGGATCTTTAAAAGTACTAAACAGTTGTAACAAACACTTTAAATGCATTAAGGTGTGAAGTTGAGCTTTGTTTAATTACGTTTTTAATCAATTGATGGTAAACATCATGTAATCCGTCCCCACATGCAGACATCAGGCAGTCTGTTCCCTCCTCAGGATGAAACATGGAAGTGGATTTGGTCTTCCTTCCGTCTCTGCACTCATGGAATGTGAATATTGGATTATGTCTAATCCCGATATCAGTGTGGTTCACCAAAGCAGTGAATCCAGGCTTGCAGGATATTATTCTTTAGCTGGAAGAGACGTTTTGTGCGGCGGGATTAGCGCAGTGACCTGGCCGCCCGGCGCTCCGGCTCAGTGTCAGTCTGACCGTCTGAGAATCCCACCACATGAAAGCAGCCAATGTTGATTTTGACTCTGTTTGGTTTTGGTTTTGACCTGCAGATCAGATTCAGGAGGCTTCACCTTTTGATCTCCACCGTTTGATTCATTAGGTTGAAAGTTACAGTAATGTTATGTATGTGATGAAAGCGTCTATAGAACTGAGGGCTTATACGGAGCTTTACGTTTGTGTTTCAGGGTTTCACAGGACCGCCAGGAGACGGCGGTGCTGAGGGCCCATCAGGACCTAAAGTATGTTTTCTACCTATATTTGAGATTTTACATCCATGTGAAACAATCGAACCTCTGTTTCTGCAGGTACACAACAGTTTGTCACAGTTTCCAAGATATGTTCTAGGAAATAAAACAGCAAATTCAATCTATAGCTAGTGGCACAATAAAGAGGGAGAATCAGGCACGGATCCAAGCGAGCCCAGGGTGTCCCGACCCATTCCCAACGTTCCCTCACAAATTGTAGATGTTTCATTGAGGGCATGTTGTTGTCTCAGTGTTTCCCAGACACTTTCCCACATGGAACAAACTGCAGTGTACAGCATCTGTATTGTAGAGCTGCAGGAACTGCAACATGAAATGACCTTTAAAATGTGTCCATGGAGACCATAACGCCGGTCCCTCCATCGCTATAGACGCGTCCCACAGCTTTTAACAAAGACGGCTTTATCCACATGGAATGAGGAGGGAACCAGAAGACATTCAGAAAAGGTCCAGATGTTAATGGAGAGCAAGTTCTCCAGACAGGCACAAAGTACTGCTCTTTATCTGGAGAAGGCTATGAAAGGTTGGTCGTCAGTGCTGTTAGTGCCGTTGGTGCCACATAAGGACTCCACAGTGCGTCTGCAACACCATCTGTGCCTCGCTCTCCTTTGTGCCGTCGCCCAACACAAGTCTGCTCTCTCTGGTTCCATCTCTGCTGTTCTTCTTCACGTCTTTGTCAGTGTTTCCTCATCTTGGTCCAACTCCATTTCCTTCCCATCATTACCAACCTTGATGTGCTATCGTCTTCTCGTTGGCATTGTTTCCTCATTTGATGTCCTTTCTCGCCACATTACCTGTAGAATCACGCGTACATTGGAACTTAAGGATAATTCAATAGATTGATTCCCGTTTGCTGTTGACTTGCCATCACTCACCCCTTCTGAACTTCTGTGACAGGGAGACCGAGGAGCTGCCGGTGTTCCTGGACCAACAGGAGACATCGGTATTGGATTCCCAGGATCCAAGGTGATCCAGCAACATGTCCATGATCACATCCTCTACAGATCCATCTCACTATACTCTCATTTACTCTCTGACCCAATTCAGAACCTAATCATGGTGTTAACACTTTAGAAAATGAAGATGTAGACATAAGTATGTCTGACAATTCATTTGTTGTGACGACTGGAAAACTTTTGGACTGATGCTCACAGGGTGAAAAGGGAATTCCAGGAAGAGCAGGGCCAATAGGTCCACCAGGGATTGGAGACCCAGGAGTGCCTGTGAGTATGGAGATCAAGTTTAAGACCAACATCTGGTACACAGTTGATTACTTTTAGTGAAGCAAATGGAAAATCGAAATATTTGACCTCCTGCTGCTGTTTAGAGCTGTGAGGTTGCTGAGTGTGTGGATTTACCTTCTCATCCTGTGACATTGCTTTGTTGTAGGGTCCACCTGGACCACTTGGAGCACATGGAACCCCTGGACTACCTGGGGAGGGGCTTCTAGGGCCAAAGGTGGGCAACACGTTGACAGTACACCTGCAGTTTAGGAAACAATGTCAAACTTTTAAATTCTAATTCCTTCCTACCTATTTACCTTCCTATTTAGTAGTTTGATAGATGTGCCTGTTGTGTTTCAGGGTGAGCGTGGATATGACGGCCCGAGGGGCAGCAGAGGGCCACCAGGCTCTGGACTCAAAGGTGACAAGGTAATCAGCTCAGTCATCGATCAGACTGTCCTCAGCTTATAGACTCGGCTCAGCTGTTCAGTCATCGATTATTTAGTTTGTCATATTAAACAACAATCTTTCCCTCAGGGAAGTCACGGGTTGCCAGGGTTACCAGGTCTAGTCGGTGCATCTGGTGTGGGACCTCAGGGTGAAAAGGTAAAAGTGGATTAGCTCATGTCAGACTGTCAGGGTCCGAGGATTGTTTATGGTGGAAACTTACAGCTGCAAGAAAATACAATTATTGTCAAAATTAATTTTCACCGTCTGCCACCTGTTAAAAAAGAACATTTAAGGTCAATTTGACCTTTCTGAAAGTTTCCACTGTTTCCCACCTGCTCACTTGATTCCATTATAAAAATTGATTTTTCCTTCCACTCAGGGTGAACAAGGCCCACTTGGAGCTGCAGGACCCAGAGGAGCTCCAGGTTTAGGGATATCAGGAGCTAAGGTGAGACAGAAGCGACGGTGTTTGCCTCAGAACATCAGGAGCTGCTAATGGTGACTGGCGTAGATTGATGAAGCAGCTGATCCTCCAGCTGATTAGGCTCTAAATGGGTTCTGCATAATTTGCTGTAGAAATGCAGTCGGCTGTCAGTCAGGCAGAGACGCGGCTCTGGGTCGATCTCAGAGCCGCGTCACGTTCACTTAGGCTTCGTTTCACTGCAGATATATTTAGCAAACAAGTAAACAGATAGATTTTTTATTTCTCGACACATCACTGATGAAAATAGGGTCATAATTAACTGTTACAGTTTTCAGTTGGTATTCCTAATTGATCATTTTCCATTCTGTTTGAGTCATTTCTGAGAATTTCCATAGAAAGAATGTTCTGTTTTTACTTTCCAGTCAATATCTGTTCAATAAAATAAAAATACTTCTTTCTCCTCTTGGACATTTAATCGTGAGCTGATCATCTTAGTGCAGGAGAGGCTTCCTGTCTAGATCTCTCCTGAACAGTCCCTCACATGCTGAGTACTTTACAGCTTACAAAGTCAGGCGACGTATTCATATTGAGAATTGCTCTGTGTTGTGTTTAGGGAAATCAGGGAGTGGCAGGTGAGCCTGGAGTGCCGGGGGAGAGAGGAGTCGGAGTACCAGGTCCTAAAGTAAGTGAGCTGCTGCACTGCCAGAGTTACTAAATAAACACAAAGAATAGAGCGAGCAACAACACATCACAGGACATTACAGGCTGCATGGATCATCATGGTGAACCCTCATACGTCTGTGTAACCATCATACAACGGTGATAGGAAACATCCAAATAAACAGCTTAAACATAACCTAAACTCACTCTTGTTGTCATGACATACTGTATTACTGATGCTCCTGTGACCTCAGGGTGCACCAGGGGCCGAGGGGTTTTCAGGGATGCCAGGAGTCCCAGGAGAGGACGGAGCTCCGGGGCACAAGGTGAAGTCGTCTTTTACAAACTGACCTCACTTATAACTTATTATCATCTTATTCATTCATTTCTAATTAATTAACCATTCTCACATGGAAACAGGGAGATCTCGGCATACCAGGGCCCAGAGGATTTGATGGGACTCCTGGGAAAGGAGCCCCTGGGGAGAAGGTACGGATCTCAGGCTTGGTGTCACGTCATGTGGAGACGGTCAAGACTTCATGAAGATGATTTGGAGTTTTTTGTGTGTGTTTGTCAGGGAGACCGGGGGGACCGCGGGCCCAGAGGGCAGTCAGGGGCCGTCGGACCTGTTGGGCCAGTGGGGACCAAGGTGTGCACAGTTACCTGATAGACCAGCAGAACAGATCACTTCATCTCTGGATCTAACAGAGGCCGATTCAAAGTAAAACACTTTACACGGTTATAAATTCATTGATTTTTCCATTTGAAATGTTTCCTCTTCCAGGGGGAGCCTGGGATACTTGGACCACCGGGTAATGTTGGACCACTTGGGCGGGGCTTACCTGGGGCCAAGGTGAGGAGGGGAGGGAAGAACTCATCTACATTTATGTTATAAATACAATTAGTTATATAGGAGGACACATGGTGGCATTACTCCCTGTATAATACTGGAGTTCAGTACCTCTCACCTGCTGCCTCTGGTTGTGGTTTCATCAGGGAGATCCAGGTCCTCATGGCCCAGCTGGAGCTATGGGTGAGCCGGGGGCTGGGTTGCCTGGACCCAAGGTGAGTGCAGAACCTTCTCAGCTTCAGTCTCCTTTGATTCTGCCAAATATCATTTCTGACAGCGTTTGTTCTGGTTTGAAGGGTGACAGAGGGTCACTGGGTCACACGGGGTCGCCCGGACTGCAAGGAGACGGAGTTCCTGGCCTTCCTGTGAGTACACAATGAATGATGGGAGTGGCCTCCAGTCACATGACTTAGACTCAACTTGAACTTTTGGGCTGAATTACCTCGACCTGTGACTTGTGACTTGTAATCTCACCTGACGTGTCCTTTCTCATGCTGCACCCCAGGGACTTCCAGGACCTTCAGGACTGTCAGGAGAGCCTGGACAAGACGGCATCGGGTTGCCTGGACCAAATGTAGGGAAATATCATCATTATGATCTCTGGTGTAGTTTGTTTGATTAAGCTGCATATGGACACACACACACATTACTACCTCCACTTATAATTCTGCAGTCATCCACTAGGTGACGCTCTTTTACAGCTGCACTCCTCACCATAAGGGTGTTGACCTGGCATATGAAGCCACATTAGCAGCTGCGTGGGGCTCCCATGATGCTCAGGGGCCCTCAGGGTAGATTAGATGTTTGTGGTGGTGATTTACTCTTTATTTGTTTGTTTATGTCATTATCTGTTAAGGGAGACCGAGGTTTGCCTGGAGTTCCTGGACCTGTTGGACCACCTGGCCTCGCTCTGATTGGTCCGAAGGTAATCTGCACCAATTACACTGACATCTTTGTTATTATGTTACATTTTAAACGCTGTGATTGAAGTCGACCTGCAGATAGATCGATGTACTTTTCCACCCTGCAGGGTTCAGGCGGTCAGATGGGACTACCAGGTCCACAGGGTTCACCTGGAGAGGGCATTCAAGGACAAAAGGTAACACTGTCACCTGCCCCTTACACTGCACATGAGCGGCAGTCGTGTCCGCAAAGGAGGCAGCACGAAGGATTATGATTGGACACGTCGATTTCTTGGTTTAGTGGCAGGAAGCAGCAGCAGCAGCAGCAGCAGCACAAACAGCAGCTGCAGCCTGAGTCACTGACAATAACCAACCCAGCAGCGTTCTGCCAGCTGATTCTTCTGTTTCAAATCCATGTTGGTTTTTTTTTAGATTAATTTGAGAATTTCTTCCCTTCCACAAAAAACTGAATCTCTACAACATTGATGATTTATTATAGAATTATTTAAATAATTATGGTTCCAGAAATTCCACTACCATGAAACACAGCAGGCCTTATTCCTGTGCTCCATGTTTACAGGGGGAGCCTGGATTTCAGGGCATCCCTGGACCCAGAGGCCCACCTGGACACGGCCTACAGGGAGACAAGGTAAGACTGTGGAGAACCACACCACATTATCATGGAATACACCCGAGATGGCATGAGCCTTTAATATGCCATCCCCACTATGTGAGTCATGCTACCTACTGCTTTCCTCTTGTAGGGAGATCGAGGGTTCAGAGGAGAAAAGGGCAAAAGGGGAGACAGAGGAGAAGCTGGAGAGCTCGGAGCTGCCGGGCTGCTGGTACGGAATTCTACCTACTGAAACATTCCTCTTTTTAATTGATTGCTAATTTCCCTGGCTGATTGACACATAGATGATGTCAGAGCGGGAGCCACCACTTTGGATCTGTGGCAGTATTTTTTCGTAAATTTACATATCTACGTTTTCTTTAGTCTTTATTTCTATGTTAAATATTTAAAACATGAGCCACAACTGAAGGAAAGATAAGAAACATGTGAATGTAAAAGTGCATGTATGTTAGCCACCTACTCACCTCAATCTGACTGTGTGATGAAGTGTTGTGGTGTAAATCTGGAGTCCTGATCAATAATAATGTGTTGTGACTCACAGGGCAGAGCCGGACAGAAAGGGGAGCCTGGACTGACAGTAAGACCAACACGTCTCTAAACTCAAATATAGAACCAACGCTGAACCACAACCTGTTCTAAAATATGACACATGCTGTCTTTCACAGAGGGAAGAAATCATCAAAATAGTGAGATCCATATGCAGTAAGTGATCGGTTATTAATCATCTGTATTGATAATGATGAGGAAGAGTTCGGACCCGGTGCTGGGTTTAGATTAGAAATGAGGAAAGGCCATACCCCATTGATGTCCAAATTTAAAAACGATGAGGCACAAAGAGATTCATCCCCCAATTAAGTCCCGACAGCACTTCAGCTCTCTGTCTTTCTCGCCAGGCTGTGGCGTGACGTGCCGCCAAACGCCCCTGGAGCTCGTCTTTGTGATCGACAGCTCAGAGAGCGTCGGCCCCGACAACTACAACCTGATCAAGGACTTCGTGAACGCCCTCATCGACCGAGCCTCGGTGAGCCGGGAGACCACGCGGGTGGGCGTGGTCCTGTACAGCCACATCAACATGGTGGTGGTCAGCCTCAGTCAAGAAGCCACCCGGGACCAGATCAAGACGGCGGTGCGCTCCATGATCTACATGGGCGAGGGCACATTCACGGGCAGCGCCATCCAAAAGGCCAACCAGGTGTTCAAGGCGGCGCGGGTAGGCGTGAAGAAGGTCGCCATCATCATCACGGATGGGGAGGCGGATAAGAGGGACTCGGTCAGCCTGGAGAATGCAGTGAAAGAGGCGCAAGAGAGCAACATAGAGCGGTTTGTGATCGGAGTGGTGAATCAGAGCGACTCACTATATGAGGACTTCAAGAAGGAGCTCAACCTCATGGCCTCAGACAGCCCCGATGAACACACATACATGATTGATGACTTCAAAACGCTCGCAAGTGAGTATTTTTAAACCAACAGATATATTTGATGTTGTTCTGCACCGCAAGCCAATCAGAAAACAATGTTAGGGTTTGAGGAAGAGTTTCAAGTGATAGCAATTCAACATTTTAAAACAAAGCAAGAAATTAATGGCTTTATTTTCAAGCAAAGCATTTATCCCAAGTTACTCAGCCTACTCAAACATAATCAGGTCATAAATACAGGATAAAACACACATTTAAGGTTTTGTCTTCCCGTCTTTCAGCTCTGGAGAGCAAACTGCTGACTCACATCTGTGAGAACGACGGCAGGAACCTGTTCAGCTCCATCCCGAGCTCCAAACTGCCTCCAGGTTTCACAGAGATCTCCGGTAACGTTCAGGAACCCCCGCACAGGACCGACACGGACACGCCGACGTTCACAGGAGACCACAGGAGAGTTCAGATGGTGGTGAGAAACCGTTTTTCATGTTCACAGGTTTTACCTCAAAGGTCCAGCGGGGTGAATAAGTATGTTGCCTAATTTCCTCTAGAACCGCAGTGTTAATGCTCTGCAGCTTAAGTTAACGTAGACAAAACCGTTCTCTCCATCACAGCCGGGTCCTCCAGGTTCACGTCCTGACATCATTCAGCATCGGCCCACGACAGATGACAGAAGCACCTCAGACACGCCGAGGGTTCCTCTCTTCGACAGGCAGCCCTTCAGACCGAGCACAGAGATCCTGCCAGAGGTGGAGATGAAGGGCCCCATATACACCATGACCATGAAAACCCCCTCACACCCCACGCCGAGAACCCCCACCCAGGCAACCAACCCACCTGTGCCCCCACCGACTCCTCCAGCGCTGCCCTCTGAACCCTTCACATCAGGTTACTCACACATATCACTCTCACTCACCTTATATAATGCAGAATTACTTTAATTTCATAATAATAACATATATAAATGTTTTCTTACGCTCCCATCAGAACGCTGTGGACAGGTTTTGGATCCAGGACCCTGCAGGGACTATGTGGTGAAGTGGTACTATGACCACATCGCCAACTCCTGTGCCCAGTTCTGGTTTGGAGGCTGTATAGGAAACAGCAACCAGTTTGAGACTGAGAAGAGCTGCAGAGAAACCTGCGTCAGGGTCTAAAGTCTGAGTCAGGGTCTAAAACCTGCGTCAGGGTCTAAAGTCTGAGTCAGGGTCTAAAACCTGCGTCGGAATATAAAGCTTGTGTCCGGGTCTAAAGCCTGAGTCAGGGTCTAAAGTCTGAGTCAATGTCTAAAAGTCTAAAACAGGCGCCAGGGTGCCGTGTCCTCATAAAACATGTTGCTCTGAGTTCAAACCTGATTTATAAATTTGAAAAACTTTCTGTGCCTTAGAATTTTACATTCCAGGTCTTTACGCTCAGTTGATTGATAATGAGAGAGAATCCACTACAAACAGATTTGTCTCGTTGATGCTGATCGGACAAAATGTCACACATAAGCCTTAGTAAAGTTCAGCCTGTGTGTGAGCTCAGCTTTAGGTCAGAACGTTTCAGGGAGAGGAACCAAACAGACGGTGATGGACTTCAGCGTAGATAAAACAGAAACCCGAGAGAACAAAAGCCTCTATTCTGGAATGTTACTTACACACTGGTGAGCATTTATGGTCAAAATAAAAATAACCACTAACCTTTCTGTTCAGAGACGTTAACCATTTTGTATAATAATGTATTTTTTACTTTATTTTTGTAATGTTTTGTACGTTTTAATACTGATTAATGTCATTAAACATCAAATGGACAAAGCAAAGAGGGGTTTCTGTCGCTGCTATACGATCTGATGGGGTACTAACAGGATTCCTGCGACAGATAAATTGGTGGCTTGAAGAAAGGAAACACTAGAACAGTATCTTACCAGGAAAGAGAAGCACGCGAGTAAGGAGGAGATCATGTGACGGTTGAAGTGGTTTCAGGAGAGGAATCAACTCGAAGACGGTGGAGAACATTAGTCATTACTGAGGGAATTGCCAGAAAGTGCCACCTCCTCCAAGTTGGACATAATTACATGTAATTAGGAGAAGTCGCCGTCGTCAGAACAATGCATTATCCTCAGCTTCAGGCATTAAAGCGCCTATTTAGCTTGTTAACTTCTGGACGTCTTGAGAAATGAAAACGGTTGGACGAGCTGGATGAGCCTGGCAGGCGATACATTAGTGTCAAAGCCGCCGGTGCACTTACATCATTTATGCAACAGAATGAAACAGGCTGCCAGTGAGAAGAAACCATTAAGAAAATAGAAATTTAATTGTTTGATTTTTAGATCCAGTGTCAAAATCACACAAGCATTCAAAGTGTAGAATCTTACAGAGTTGATTTGAGTCATTTGAAGAAGACGAGGAAGGAGGACATGATGATGTATCCGGGCTTCTGAGCCGGATTAGGATCCCGACCGTCATACAAGCCGAAGTAGACGACCGTGTTGGATTCATAGCCGCTCGTGTCCAACTAAAAATGGAACAGAAGGAGACAGTTTGTCTTCGAGGGCCCTTATTTAACCAGACAAGTTGACGAAAAGCCCATTATTATGAGGAGCAGAAGCCTGAGGGAGCAGCCCAGCGTTAGCGCAGATTGAGCACATGCAGGTGTGCAGCCTGATGAAGGGCGACAAGAGAGTGGTGCTTATTTTACAGGCAGCAGAGAGATTCAAACACCGCTGAGTACAAAAATCTGCTCCTTTCACCTTTTAGCCACACAGACAGTAGAAGTTAATGCTGGATGTCTTCGTACGCCACTGATTTTAGTCATCCTCAGCCTGGATATGGATCAGCGTGTGGATCAGACACACTGATCCAAATTACATATGGCCTCTTTAATGACCTACCTTGGATCAGTGTGTAATCAGTCCTGATAATCCAGGTTTAGTTCTGATACAAAGGGATACTTTCTTGTTAAAGTGATTTGTCTGGTTTGTCCTGGAGGAACAGACCTGAGTGGTGATGTCGGTCCTCCAGGGGTCGACCTGCAGCCCGTCGCACCAGCCCCCCCGGCCGTACAGCCAGGTGCCGTGCTCGTTAGGCACCGCCCCCTCTTTGGCCAGCGCGGCACAGCCCAGAGGCGAACCTGAAGGGGCCGGAACACCACATGAGAACCAAACAGGAAGTACGAGACGGACGGCAGTCAGAGAACAAAGATGACAGAAACACCAGAGCACAAGAATAATAATGACTGAAATAGATAAATGACCAACAATCAAACTTCATAGGATCATAATTTATTGACACAGAGTGAAGTTAATCATTTTCCTCACCTGCAGATTCGAATACACGCGTGTTGTTGTGAATGTGGTTGATCAAGAAGTGATGGGAAGTGACGCAGAATTCTCCACAGCCGTTTTCGTCACTGCCGTGTCCCGTGATGACGGCGTACAGCTCCACCTAAACACACACACACACACACACACACACACATAACAACTACAACATCTGCTGAGATGTTCAGGGAACCTTGGGAATCTTTGTCTGGTCACTTCAGCGTTGGATCTGTTACCTTTTTAACAGAAGCTGGGACGGAGAACTTGGTCGGCTGGTATTTGTTGTTGTAGTCTGTGTCAAAGGTTCCCCCACTGTACAATGGTGTCACTCTGAAGGGGCGGAGCTTCTCCACATGATTAACTGTGACAGGAAAAGACAACTTTTGTCCTTGTAGTCTTTGTAAGGTTTTTTCATGGAACAATGTGAACAAATTGCTAAAACCAGCAAAAATGTGACTTCACAGAATCCAATCATCATGCTTTGTCAAGAGAGAGGCGCTGATGTGACAGTGATTTAGTTCCCATGTGTCTGAATGTGACTTCCTGTAAGTAAACCTGATTTATATCTGAGAATCTTTCCGTAAGTATTTACAGAGGGACGGTTTGTTCCCACTCGCTGCTCTGTGTCATCCTCCAGTCAGAGGAAATGGACTGAAATGTTCTCTCTCTCCCTCTCCCTCCCTCTCCCTCTCTGTTGGCTCAGTGGGTGTCAGAACTTTTCATCCCAATTTAGAATTTGCCAATTCCAAAACTGCAGTGGGAATACACAACTTGTTTGTCACAGAGCAGCAAACAGAGCCAGATAAGGTAGAAATGTGTGTTTCAGTTTGTTTTTGCTGCTAAATCAAGATGCCTGAGTCGTCACAGTGAATGTTCCAGATTGATCCCAGCTGCTTGTTTGTATTAACAGTATGTGATGCTGACTGACCTGAATGAGCTCAGAGGAACAAGAAACATGCCGACAGTGCGAAAACACATTTCCGACACATTTGCAACAAATCTGCAACCGATCAATCAAACATGACCTACAAACCGTCAAGTCTCTTATTTTAAACCTCCAGTGTGGCTGCAGGTTTGCAGGTTTGCTGGTTCACCTGTGTGGTTGGCGGTGCTGAACCTCAGATTGAGGGAGACGACCCACGGCATCGCCCACGCCACCGTCTTCATGTTGAAGATGCATTTCCTGCTGTCCAGCAGAGGCACGAGGGGGCTCACATCTGTCAGCCAGTGACCAATACCTCTGCCCAGGTGAGACAGAGAAAAACAAATATATATTCCAAGCAAAGAGAACATGGTGGAACATGGAACACCTTGGGATCCCTCAGGATGTGGATCAGGACGTGGACAGGGAGTCCTCAGACCGGTTCCATGGATGGACAGATACTCACAGTTAATAAGTAAGAAGTGAATCTGTGGCAGAGATCCTCTTACCTGCGGAATGCGGTGATCCAGCGGCCGAGCTCCATGTTGCAGTACAAGCCGAAGGGATCGCAGCAGACAAACAGCTGCACCGTGTGATCCCACTGAGCGCAGGACGAGTCCCTGCTGCCTGGACACGACAGCGATAGGTCGAGCTCCAGGGTGTCGAAGTCCAACACGTCTGCTGAGGACATCATTGAAAACAGGGTCAGAGGCTGTGGGGACGGCTAAGATCCTCATCCTGCAGTGTTTTACTCTTTGGGGAGAAACGTGACGTGTTTGTTTCGATTTCTTCCTTTTCTTCCCTGACATGTTGATCTTTGTCTTTTCCTTGTTGTTGTGCCTGTAAAGCCCTTTAAGACATTGAATGCATCATTGGGCAGAGCAAATCAAACTTGTCTTGACCTAAAGTTACCTAGTGGCAGCTCCACTGTGGCCACGGCTCCCTTCTCTCCCTGCATGACGACTTTATCAAAGACGGAAAAAACCTTGGCATGACTTTGAAGTTTAGTCTGGAGATCCGTGTAGAAATCAAACCTTGAGAGAGAGAGGAAGGAGATCAGAACTCAACTTAACATCTGTACACGTGCTTGAGATACAGAGAGAGTCCAGCCTTTCTTCTTCTTCTTCTTACCACTGCGCCTGCCAGTTGATGAACATGAAGGTGGGGTAAAGGAACCAGCCCATCTCAGCAAGCCTCCCCTGTTGGTCAATACTGATGAAGAAGTTTGGGGACGGCGTGTTCTGGAAGGACACGTTCACCAGCTGATCAAGCCTGAAAACAAAGACATTCAGGCCATAATGAATCACCATGTGTTGTGTTTTATTAATGTGCAGTCAGCTACGAAGAAAGACGACGATTAACGGGGCGGTCACGATTAATCGATTATAAGTGCAATCGATTATTCGGCAGTAAGACCCCACAGTAAAAGAAATTGGGATTAGAAATGAGATTTTTTAATTTCTCCTTCTTGTCCCTCTCATAATAAGAAGACTCTGATGAACACAGAACAAACACAAACACAGATTACTCGATTAATAAGATGATCGATTAATCGGTTCTCAATGTTGACAGCCGTTATGAGTATTAACCAGATTAACAAGAAAAATAAGACAAAGATTTATTTAAGGTGTTGACTTGAGAAGAAAGCTACACAAACATGTACTCTGTTATTTATGTGTTTACAGACGATTATTCCAACCTTCAGACGGAACATTTAATCTACAAACAAAGCTGTGAGGCATCGAGGCGAGGAAGCCTTTAATCCGTCCTGAGAGCCGCTCTTACCCGAGCGCCTGGGCTACCGAAACCTCCAGATGCACCATGGCAGCGGGGACGCCCAGCGGGGACAAACACTCGTCCCCGACACAGTTCATATCCTGGATGGGGTCACCTGGGCGGGCGTAGACCAGGACACCGGAGGCGTTGGATTTGGCCAAGATCTGAACCTGGAGGGAGTTACAGCAACACAAGACACTGATGAGTGAGAGAGAAAAATACATTTACAGATGAATGAATGATTTTCTTTTGGTAGGGGGGATTGGTTTGGAGTAAGACTAGCTCCTCTTCAGTCAATATGAACATGGTGCGAACAGTTAACTCCCCATAATCCCTTTTTCAAACATCAACAGACCTTGGTGAAGAACGAGCAGTTCCCCTCGGACACCCAGGCGACGGCACCGGCCAGCGAGGGGGCGGGGCTGCACCCGTCTCCTGCGTCAACCAGCCGATACGATCTCTGACCCCAGTGTGCAGCCAGCCAGTCGTACCTGGCATCTAGTCTCTTGATGACAATTGGCATCTTCCAGTCTGTGTGAGGAAAAGTCTTAACGTCATTTTATGATGTTCACAAGCAGCAGCGACGTCTCTGATAAGCAGATCTGCAGAATGGATCAGGACTTTGATGCTGCAGGTTCTTACCGCCGGAGGTGAAAACCGCCTGTGTAAGACCACAGTTGTGTCCCGTGCAGCCCCATGAGTACAGAACATTGGGGATCCAGTTGCCCAGAGCGAAGGCCGGAAGAGGGGAGAAGTGCAGCCTGGACAGAACATCCTTCTCTCTGTGGAGGAAAGCAAAATGTCAAAGGTTTGGAAGCTGTTAAAGAAGTTTGATCACAAACTCCAACGTTGGTTATGAACAAAATAGAACAGAAAAATTCAAGGTGAGTTGACAAAGAAAGTAGAAGCTCAGGCAACAGGTCAACCTCTGACTTTGCTGACCATGGCCTTTATTCTGATCAGTGACGAGCATCAGACTGCATACAGTTACAGTGGATTCACTTTAAGGAAACTGCAGCACATTGATTGACACTTGACATCCTCCTACACATGGCTGGATTCAAACACGAGACAAGCTTCCTCTTTCTCAGTGGTGTGACTTCTCTTGTATTTTCTCTCTGTAGACTACAAAAATACAACAAGTGCATCATTTTAGCCAGATTTCCCCATAAACGGTGTGATACTGAACTGTGTGACTCCTTGTAAATTGTTAGGGTGACAGTAATTGTGACGAAGTAATTTTTGTGTGATTTCATTTGTTTGCGATTATGTTGTTGTTGAGATGCAGCAAACTTTTCAAGGTGTTCTTTGAATTATCTAAGGTTAAAATGTTAGATGGATTCGGACAGGATAGGAGCTTGTTTGCTTTGGCTCCACAGGTGGACTGAACACTTCACCTGTGCACGGCGGCGCGTTGCAGCTGCTTCCGCATCCACAGAACATCACTGACCGAAGAGTCATCCAGGGACACGAACAGAACCTGAGCGCTGTCCGGTAGATCCCGCAGCAGACTGGAGAGAGACGCCTCCGAGCTCCACAGGCTCTCTAGAAACCCAGATTGGTGTGTGAAGGCGTGGATGATGACAGAGCCGCGTCCCGACAGAGCTCCAGGCACATAGACGAACTCCCCGTCCAGAGTTGGGACAGTGAACGCAGCAGCGAGGTCTCCCGGCTCCGGTCCCGGGCTGGAGGTCTTACCGGGCCGGACGCTCACGGTGTTGTCTAGGTAATTAAGCAGTGCAGATGGCGTGGAGGTCAACTGAGAGTCAGCCTCGGGTCCACTCAGGATCATCCGCGTCCTCAAGGCTGCAGTCACATGAGCATCGGCAACCAGTAACCAAAACAAGGCAGACCATGAACGCAACCCTGCCATGTTAATGACGGCAAACTCGTCAAAAACACCAAAACTCGAGCACAGACATATCTTTGTATAGGTTTGTTTCGACCTAAGAAGTCAGAAAGCTGCCGCTGCGCTCTGCCTACAGACTTCAATCACCTGAAGCCTGCTACACTTTTGATTTGAAGGAGGGCCGTGCTGTCTAGTATCTACGGAAGCCCCCATAAACCAGAAAGAGTATTTAAAAAACGCGAAGTGCATTCCTTACTTGAGCGCTAAAACACTACCAGTGTAATATATTTTTGGCCACGGTGGCGCTGTTGCTAAGTTTTCATATGGCCGAGTTGAACACCTCGCAGAGTTCTTCAGGTATGATATCACGTCAAGTACGCGTGATTAAGCAGTAAGTGAGAAGGATTCGACCCCAGCCTGTGATCCATTGGCTGTCATGTCATTACAAATTTTGCGACCGAGGAGTCACGACTGTGCCCCGGATGTAAGAGACAACACAACAGTACACAACAGTTAGTCCCCAATGATTCTGTTGCTTTTAATGGTGGCGTGCAATAAATAGTTTAGATATTATCAGTTCAACACTTAAGCGACTCAACTGGATCGCCACGCCCATATTATGACTTCTAATGAAACATGAGAAACTCCAGCCTTTAATCATAAACGCTGATATCTCCAGGGACGCAACACTGTGGAAATGTTCTATGTCAAGAAGCCTAGTGACTCACACACACACACACACAAATAAAAACACACACACACACACACACACACACGCACACAACCACACACGCACATCCACTCCAGCTGTGCGTAAAGGCGCAGTGCGCGCAAAAGTTGCGTTCAAAGACCCGCGTCGCACAATGGCAAATCACTGGGAAATCTGCAGGGTCGCTCACAGTGTCGGCATCTGAAACGATCCAGCGGCGGGCGACACCAGACGGACACATTTATCTGTTTTTAATCAAACACAGACTCATTTAATTTGGGATAGTTTTGTGTTTCTAAATCCCTGTGGTTTTGCGCACACTGGCACCTTTGCGATGAGGATAGTTGCACTTGTTCTCATTGCGCTCCTGCTTCTGTCAAATGTCTTCAGCCAAGAAATGGACTTGGACAGATGGAGAGGAGGCGTCGAAGAGGTAAGATTGATATAAACAGAAACATTTGGCATTTGGTATTTCACCAATTTTAATGTGAACACAAATGCTTGACTGAATGAATTGAATGATAGTTTCTTCCAGATGTGCAGTTTGTGTGTATGTGTATATGTACTTGTCCGAGTGAAAGATTGTATAAATTAGAATGTTTAACGCTTAATTGTATTTTGTTATTATTGAACTATAAAGTAAAACTATCCAGTGAAGCACACAATAATGATTCTTGATCATTCTATTGAGTTATGGGAGTTATGACCGCATGTTTATAGGTGAATATTAAACGTATCTCCTCTCTGTCTCTGTCCCTCTCAGAGCCTACAGGACATGTTAGTGAGGATGAGCAGGAAACCAAACCCACGGCAGTATCTCGGCCTGATGGGGAAGAAATCCTCCGGTAAATTAATTTGATGATGATGATGATTTATGAGTAAATAAAAATATATTTGAAATGTATTGTATGTTGTAATCTCAGATAATATCCAGGTGTAATGACATCACCCCCCTCTCTCTCTCTCTCTCTCTCTTTAAACAGCAAGAACGCAGCTGGCGCGTAAACGTGAGTCTCCCCTCTTTTCAACTTGTAGGGGTTTGACTGATTTACATCGTGTTTAAATTCACATGACACTGTATGTTTGATCAGATCTCATCTTCTCATTCTCAGGTCACAAATTCCAAACCTTTGTGGGTCTGATGGGTAAAAGAAGCTTTGAGGATTGAGGTAGGATGCGTGAAGCACAAACACTGGAAATGGAATAACTGGAATTTAGAAGATGACCTCACTAACATCTGGTCTGATCCCTGCAGGAGCTCTCTGGACATCACAGAAGACTCAAGAATGTTTTGTCGTCATGTTTAAAATGTCAGAATACGGTTTTGTTGTCAGTCTCATTGTTTTACAGGAGAATATAAAAAGAATGAAGTTCTTATCGTTGTCGCCGGGGCTGACATGTGGTCAAGTGTGCCATCTAGTGGCGACATGGAGTAGTGACCACAGTCAAAAGAGCGTCTGTATGAAATGTAACATTAATATCGTGAATGTTTGCCATTACCTCAGTGTTTCTGTAATGAACCCACGTGACTCCTCCGTATCATCACAGGTTTATTAAGTGACTTTGTACAATACAAATGAAAAATAAAATTAAAAATACAGAGATGGAGTACATAGCCAAAGCAAAATGCGGTGTCGACTCTTCATTTCCCACTGATGTATTCCCGCAGAGACTCTTATTGTTATTGTTGCGTCCAGCATCACTGTTACATACGTTACTGACGCTGCTGTCAAATCTCTGAGGATTCTCTAAACATACAAAAGAAGTTATTACTTCAGCTGGCTCGGTATATATAAAAATAAACTAAAGTGAAATATAACAATTATGACATTATAAATGGTGGTCCAAGGCTAAACACAGAGGGAGAGAAAGCGTTACATTTCAGAGAAAACAAGCTTTTTTTTTTTTTAAATCTATAAAAAGGCCCAAGGTGCATTTGTTTTGTTTTCCATATTTTCGGGGACACCGTTTTTTATTTTTTTGGCGAAGTCTAAAGAAAAACAGGAAAAACGAGTGAATGCCTTGTCCTCTTCTTACATCGACACGTCGGCAAGGGTTAAACTCATCTACGCGTGTTAGACCTGTAAACAAGCATAGAACCTGATTGTACAACGGTTAGACAAACTTCATGTGGAGTTTCTTTTGTTTTCCATAAAACTGTACACTTCAGTCGTTTCATAGCAACCAAGGGAGGGAAAGAGAGCAGCAGTCTGGGGGGAATTCAGTTATAATAATAACAATAATAATAATAATAATAATAATATGGGTTTGGCCTCTCTAAAATGGGGTTAAAGTTTATTCTGTCATGAAGGTTAACACATTCGTTGATGAGGAAGAGTCCCGAGGCAGCAGGGAGCTCTGTGGCAGCGGCTCTGAAAGTACATGCAGACCCCCCAACCCCTCCTCCCCCTCACCCAGCCCTCACACACCCCACACGCTCCCTGTACGCCATCTAGTGGCTGGGAGCAGGACCGCATCTGTGCTGGCAGGGAGGGAAGAGGAAGAGGAGGAAGATGAGAGGGAAGGATTGGGAAGGAAAGGGTGAGGAGGGTGAGGGTTCAGTGCCACACACTGGTGTCCTGACTGGCAACGTTGGCAAACAATAGTAACTTTAGTCGGGGCGGTCCTGCCAGCTGAGTCTAGAAGATCTTGCCTTTCTTCTTGTTTTTCTCCAGAGTCCTGCAGAGGCGACACACACACACACACACACACGTTGACATGACTGTGACTCTGTGCTGACGGCGTGCAGCTGCCCAGCAGGGAGCCGGTCGTACCTGGAGGCGTCCAGCTTCTGCTGCTCCAGGCGCTGCTGGACCTCCCAGTTGGCTCTCTCCTCCTCAAACACGCGTCTCTTCTCCTCCAGCTCCTTGTGCTGGGCCTCCAGGTTTTTCTTCATCTGCTCGTGACGTCGCTGAAGCTGAGGAGGGGAGAACAAAGAGTGTGTGAGTGGCTGTATGAGTGTGTGTGTGTGTGTGTGTGTGTGTGTTCAGTTTGCTGGTTCCTATTTCTGTTTCTCTATTTACACACAGGTGATTGTGACATTATGTTTGTCATGAAAACACCACTTGTATTTCTCATTGCAGTGTGTGTGTGTGTGTGTGTGTGTGTGTGTGTGTGTGTGTGTGTGTGTGTGTGTGTGTGTGTGTGTTACCTCTGCTTCAGAGTCTTTAAGCTTCTGCACTTTCTCCTTGACTTTCATCTCGAACACTTGCTCCATCTCCATCTCCATCTTCTTCATCTTAGCCACATGCTCTCGCCTCTCCTCCTCCATCTGGGCCAGAGGACTCCTACACACACACACACACACACACACACCACACACACACAGATGAGCTCTACACTTCATCATCAGCGCTGACAGATTCATCAGTATGTTGACACAGTCTGAACTTTAACGCCGCCCCGTCACCGTGGCTCAACCTTCATTACTTCAGAACCACAGCAGAACCTCACAGCATCGGGGCGTCGAAGTGGAAACACAAAGGGAGGAAAGAGAAGGACGGGAACAGATCTAACTGTCGGGATGGAATCAGAGTATGTGGGTCAAACAGCTGAACACACACACACACACAGACGCATGTGTCGGGGCGACGTTACACCTCGTTCCACCAAGAGAAAGACAAAGAGCAGGAGGGAAACAAACAGGGAGAAGCTTCAGGATGGGCCGGCTCCGTCAGATCTGTGAGGAGGAGAGGAGAAGAGGAGCACGGGGAGCAGAGGAGAGCCGGGTTAGGTGTTAGTAGTGCCGTCGCTGTGGGAACACACAGGCCTGCCGTGGGGACGTGTGGGAGGGAGCTCACCTGGCGTTAAGGAGTTTAGTTTAACGGGAAAATTCCTGAAAAGCACCTGGCAGGCCGAACACACGACCGCAGCTTCCTGTCACGCTGTTTGTTGACTTCATAAGTAAACAAACGCTTGGTTTCATTCTTTCTCGTCCTTACACACACTGCCTGCTGGCTCCTATTAGCAGCTGGGTCGGCCTCAGGCTGAACACGAGCGACAGGTGGGCGCCGACGGAAACAAAGGAAGGAGGCGGCACCAGAGACTCCTGACGCCTCGGGGGTACGACGGTGCGAGATTGTAGCTGCGGCTGCTTGACCTGTAATCGCCGGTGGCAACCTCCTAACGTCCCACGAGCAGGTGAGGAACCCGAGCTGGGCCGATAGCAGCGGAGAGAGAAGTGGAAGCCGTTCCGTTCACAGCCATCAGACTCTAAGTGTGGATGTTAGTTTTCAATGTTCCCGGGTGTTTGGTATTTTTAAGCGTACGTCCTGGAATCATCTACTGACAGGGGAGGAGGAAGAAGGAGGAGGAGGGGGAGGGGGAGGGAAAGGAGGAGGAGGAGGGGGCAGCAGACCCTCGTTCACAGGGAGGACAGAGGAACGCCCCCAGAGGTGCAGCGGAAAGAAGAGGAAAGAAAGGAAAAGGGTGGAAAAATATATAAATGGATCACTTACATTCCGTCAACTGTGTCAAGT